>NC_090729.1:127631849-127636849 GCF_036898095.1 Palaemon carinicauda
AAAGTATTTGAGTTTTAGAGGCTGTTCCTATCTTTGTAAAATATAATTAGTGATTTGATATGTATTGTAAACACTTGGGAGGAAAGGCAATAAAAGAAATAGGACATTTGTCCTTGTGATTTTAAAACATTTACAGCAATGATGAAGAATATGAACAAGGGTAGAATAACCGAGAATGTGTCTTCAAGTAGGCCTATTTGAGTTTTAGAGGCTGTTCCTGTCTTTGTTGTAAAGTATAATTAGAGATTAAACATATATTTTAAACACTTGAGAAGGAAGGCAATAAAAGAAATAGGGCGTATGCCCATGTGATTTTGATATGAAACTTGATAAATTACCTGCATACAATTTTGTATTAGTTTTCAGTAAGCTTTAGCTTTCTGGAGAGTTGCATTCTAAAGGAATTGGCTTTGCTAGATTAAATGATTAATTCATTCATTAGCTGTTCCTATGTAGATTTACCATTTAAAGGTCGCTCATGAATAGCAGAGGCAAGGGACTGTGGACAGTGACATTGCCCTATCATGCAGGACAATGGCCTAGAGACTGACTATATGCACATATGATCAGCGCCCAAGCCCCCTCTCCACCCAAGCTAGGACCAAGCAATGGCTGCTGATGACTCAGCAGATAGACATATAGGCTCCCCCAAACCCCTTATCCTTAGCTCACAAGGATGATGAGCTTGTAACGATCAAAGGAACTAACGAGTTTGAGCGAGACTCGAACCCCAGTCAGGGACGTTACCGCATCGGCCACCACAACCCTAAAGATCGACTAGGTGCATATCTGATTTATCTTAGCGTTTGTTTCTTTGTTTCTATTTTAATAGTTTGAATGAGAAGCGTTGGTATCAATGCAGTGGATTCAATTACCGTAGGATGAAAGGAGCTATAAAATTTTCTGGAACTACATAACGAAAAGAAACTATTTCAAGGGAGTTTTGAAAACATAAATTTTTCTCTCATTATGCAACTTTTTCAGCAGTCCGAGAAGCTAAATATAAAAGACAGTGTGTTATGAATGTACATGAATATTGACAAACACTGTTATTCACATACACATTCAAATAACGCGCCCACACACATACACACGCACACACGGGCACACAGATTGACGCTCCAGTTAGCATTATGTAAGTGAGAATGTGAGATGACGGTGTCTGTGAAGTCATGTTCCAATATTTCTTTATTTTCTAATAGGAGATAAATTCTATTTTTATCTGGTACCCTCATTGGCTTCTTATAGAGCTCTTAAATTTTAATCACCAAACGTCATTACTTATTATTATTATTATTACTATCCAAGCTACAACCCTAGTTGGAAAAGCAAGATGCTATAAGCCCAGGGGCTCCAACAGGGAAAAATAGCCCAGTGAGGAAAGGAAATAAGGAAATAAATAAATGAAGAGAACAAATTAACAATAAATCATTCTAAAATAAGAAACAACGTCAAAACAGACATGTCATATAATAAACTATCAACAACATCAAAAACAAATATGTCATAAATAAACTATAAAAAGACTATGTCTGCCTGGTCAACAAAAAAGCATTTGCTCCAACTTTGAACTTTTGAAGTTCTACTGATTCAACCACCCGATTAGGAAGATCATTCCACAACTTGGTCACAGATGGAATAAAACTTCTAGAGTACTGCGTAGTATTGAGCCTCGTGATGGAGAAGGCCTGGCTATTAGAATTAACTGCCTGCCTAGTATTACGAACAGGATAGAATTGTCCAGGGAGATCTGAATGTAAAGGATGGTCAGAGTTGTGAAAAATCTTATGCAACATACATAATGAACTAATTGAACGACGGTGCCAGAGATTAATATCTAGATCAGGAATAAGAAATTTAATAGACCGTAAGTTTCTGTCTAACAAATTAAGATGAGAATCAGCAGCTGAAGACCAGACAGGAGAACAATACTCAAAACAAGGTAGAATGAAAGAATTAAAACACTTCTTCAGAATAGATTGATCACCGAAAATCTTGAAAGACTTTCTCAATAAGCCTATTTTTTGTGAAATTGAAGAAGACACAGACCTTATATGTTTCTCAAAAGTAAATTTACTGTCGAGAATCACACCTAAAATTTTGAAAGAGTCATACATATTTAAAGAAACATTATCAATACTGAGATCCGGATGTTGAGGAACCACCGTCCTTGACCTACTTACAATCATACTTTGAGTTTTATTAGGATTCAACTTCATACCCCATAATTTGCACCATGCACTAATTCTAGCTAAATCTCTATTAAGGGATTCACCAACCCTAGATCTACATTCAGGGGATGGAATTGATGCAAAGAGAGTAGCATCATCTGCATATGCAACAAGCTTGTTTTCTAGGCCAAACCACATGTCATGTGTATATAGTATGAAAAGTAATGGGCCAAGAACACTACCCAGTGGAACACCGGATATCACATTCCTATAATCACTATGGTGCCCATCAACAACAACTCTTTGAAATCTATTACTTAAAAAATCAGTAATAATGCTAAGAAACGACCCACCCACTCCCAACTGTTTCAGTTTGAAAACAAGGGCCTCGTGATTAACACGGTCAAAGGCAGCACTAAAATCAAGGCCAATCATACGAACTTCCCGACCACAATCAAGGGATTTCTGTACAGCATTGGAGATTGTAAGAAGGGCATCACATGCTCCAAGGCCTTTACGAAAACCAAATTGCAAACTAGGGAGTAGATGATTACCTTCAGCAAACCTATTAAGACGTTTTGCCAAAAGACGTTCAAAAACTTTAGATAATATGGGAGTTATGGAAATTGGGCGGTAATCAGTGGGACTTGAGCTACCACAAACACATTTACATAGAGGAGTAACATTACCAATTCTCCAACTAGTGCTAAAAGCTCCTCTTCTTGCTAACTTGCGCAAAATAACAGATAACTTTGGAGCTAAGAAATTTGCTGTCTTTATAAAAAACAAAGGAAAAATACCATTTGGGTCTACACCTCCATAAGCATCAAGGTCCATCAACAGAGCTTTAATCTCACGAGATCGAAAAGCTAAACTAGTTAGTTTAGCCTCAGGAAAACAGGAATGAGGAAGTTCAAGTTTTTCATTACTCTGTTTACTGTCAAAAACATCAGCCAAAAGGGTTGCCTTTTCCTTTGGACAGTGAGTGACTGAGCCATCTGGTTTAAGTAAAGGAGGAACTGTTGCATCTACACCAAAGAGTGCAGATTTAAGGGTAGACCACCATTTATGTTCCTGAGTTGTACCAGAAAGTGTTTCTTTTATGGTTAAATTGTACTCCTTTTCAGTTGAGGCATAAACTCTCTGAGCAAAAGCTCGAAGCTGAGTATAATGAAGAACTGTTTGTTCGTACACACTAATAACGAAGATTTGCTCAGGGAATATTTTCTTAATGATAAACACAAATAGGTCATTTGTGTTTATTATTTATTTATTCATTTATTAACTGTATACTATAGCATATGCAATAAAGGAGAACGATATGTTAGAAAGCCGCAAAATGATAGAAAAGTAAACGATAAAAGGTATATAAATAAAAAGAAAAATGTTCTGGAATATTTACAGATAGGCCTACCTAATTGTTTACGTAATATTAGCAATTGCTTGGTCACCTCATATTCCTAAGAGGACTAATGTTAACTTAAACACACACAGACACCTATATATATATATATATATATATATATATATATATATATATACATATACTGTATATATATATATATATATATATATATATATATATGTGTGTGTGTGTGTGTGTGTGTGTGTATACGCGCATACCCACATATATATGCGTATATATATATGTATGTTTACTGTATATATATATATATATATATATATATATATATATATATATATATATATATATATATATATATATATATATATTTAAATTCAGCCGTAAGGTTTTGCAAAAAAAAAATAAATGATGAGTAAGCAATTAAACAATACTTACTAGAAATGATATTCAGAACACGTAATCAAAATGCACAAATAATAAGACATAATATGACGTAATTTTTAAAATGAAAAATCAAAAAAATTTCAGATGTCATCAACCCCAAAAAATTATCTTCAAGTCCTGTAAAAAATCTTGACGTTTTAACCAACTCAGTTCTATCATGTTTGCTAGTGTGATTGGTAATACCTTAACGTGGTGAAAGAGACTGCGTATCGCTATGATCAGCAAAGCTGTGCTAGTCAGGGCCACCCATACTAGATTGGTTTGCTGTGAGCGATCAGACGAAAACCTCCCCACATTGCCAATCCAGACTGGCCAGCGAGGTCATGAAAACTGGCCATTCCCCAGATATGAATTGACATGTCTGAGGCCTTTGTCTTGCAATGTACTAGAAAAGGCTGCATTTGTTGTTATTGTCTGTTTTCCGTATCACGATTTTGGCGTAAAGAAGAAAAACAATCAATGCTTTTGCTAGGGGCTAGACGCACCGTCAAAAAGCCCCTGTCCGGAGAGAAGCTCCGGGCAATCTAAAGAAGAATCAATGCGTTCGGTGACGTAACCAGGTTCCATACGTCACACAAGTGGATCTCCCGTCCTTTCCACCAAGAAGTTACGAGTCACCACTGTTTTGTCATTCCTCATTTTAAGGAAAGCAGTTTCGTAAAAGCAATGTTATCGATGAGAGCCTATCGAACGAAAGCAACCGAAGATTTGGCACTGCTGATTGGGTCTTGGGGCACTGGGCTTCACTTGGCATCGGCCTTTGTGTCCATTTAGATGTTTCTGGTTTACTTCATGTGATTTGTTAGTTTAGAATTTGTTTTGCGTATGAAATATTTGTCAACTATGTTAGTTAATGTCAGATTTTGCTTATGGGCCAGATGGAATTAAAACAAAATCACTAATACGAATCGATTTTCTCAAATATCACAACCTGGAATTCTCAGTTTGTGAGCCTATTTAAATAAGAGTAGGCCTACGTGTGCGAGCATGATTGCACGCGGGTGTATATAGTGGAGAGA
>NC_090729.1:127646849-127649349 GCF_036898095.1 Palaemon carinicauda
GTCCCTTTTTAATAGTTTTTATATTCCTTTAGGTACTTTTCTTTTCTTCGTTTTGTTTTAGTTCCTTATCCTTCTAGTTGTTTTGTTTTATGTTTTTTATTAGTTTCTATATTATTTTAGTTAGTTTACTTTGCTTCCTGTTGTTTTAGTTCCTTTGTTCTTTTAGTTGTTGTCTTTTGTGTGTGCTTTATTATTTTAGCTAGTTTTCTTTGCTTCGATTTGTTTTAGTTCCTCTATACTTTTAGTTATTTTCTTTTATGTGTGTCCTTTTTTATTAGTTCTTATATTCTTTTAGTTAGTTTTCTTTGCTTCCTTTGGTTTTAGTTCTTTTATTCTTTTAGTTTTCTTTTTTTTTTGTCCTTTTTTTATTAGTTCTTATATTCTTTTAGTTAGTTTTCTTTGCTTCGTTTTGTTTTAGTTTCTCTATTCTTTTAGTTATTTTTCTTTTGTGTGTAGTTTATTTATATCTCAATAAGTATTTTCTGGGCAAACAGTTCAACCAGAAAGAATGTTCTTACTTTAGAAAGCTAATCTATATCAAATGTAACTTGCGTAAACAGCTGTTTCTCACATTATACGTAAGCAATTATAATCAACCAGTGTCAAATGTAGGGATAATGTAAGAGAGAGTCGATGAATAAAATTGTACTGCAAATAAGTTCAATACTGTTCTGCAGTTTTGCCTTCATTCTGTATACCTACAGAAGACCTAGAGGAGAGAGACACTGATCCCAGCATGGCTAACCTCAAAGTTAAGCTTGGGGAGTCTAGATTCGTAGACTTCATTGTTATACACAAATCAAAATATATAGAGATTCTACTCCATAAAATAATACTTGCAAATGATTTTGTAGATTGAGAGTAAAAAATGAGTTTAGTGATTTGGGTAAATATAAGTAATGTGAGGCTAAAAATGAATGATTGTTTTACTCTCAATCTACAAAATCATTTGCAAATCTTCTTCTTTGTCTACATCTTTTCCCACTTCTATGTGGGGTCGATGTTTCTGGTCAGCTTTCTCCATCTACCTCTGTCCCACACCCCATCACCGGTTAAAACCTTCGATCAAAGGGATTAACCGGTGATGAGGTGTGGGACAGAGGTAGATGAAGAAAGCTGACCAGAAACATCGACCCCACATAGAATGGGAAAAAGTGTAGGCAAAGAAGATGATTTGCAAATGATTTTGTACCTCTCATTACTTATGTTTACCCAATTGTGTTGATACGTCTCATAGTAAAAAAAAAAAAAGTCAAACTACTTTGAACTTCTTGTTACTTTTATTGTAACTGTTCAGATGCATCTTACGGCCATTTGATCTTATAACACCTTATGCCTGAACAAATTAGTTATCGCTTTAGCAAATAGAAGTCGTCATATTTCAATTTACAAAGAAATATTGATAAATGAATTAAATAAGATTTACCTTGTATAGTGGAGTTAGCTCTAAAGACTTCGCATTCTATGTGTGTGGTTAAAGTTTTCACTGATAAGAAATGTTCTGCGTTTAATAGTTTCATATACATATGGGATTGAAGGTCAGATACTTATACATTATACACACATACACACACATATATAAATAGAGAGAGAGAGAGAGAGAGAGAGAGAGAGAGAGAGAGAGAGAGAGAGAGAGAGAGTATCATGTCGATGTGATATAGCAATTAACTTATATTGAACTTGACCTTGTGTTGATTTTCATCATATATATATATATATATATATATATATATCACAAGCACACGTGATTTCAATCAATGTAAATATCACCCACGAATGGAATTTAATACCGAATTCTATCTTGGGAATATATATCCAACCGCACAGGTGGGGGTTCGAACCTCCACCCGGCCAGAAGCTGTTACCATAAAATTAATTCCAAGTGGATATATATTCCCAAGATAGAATTCGGTATTAAATGCCATTCGTGGGTGATATATATATATATATATATATATATATAAATATATATATATATATATATATATAGAGAGAGAGAGAGAGAGAGAGAGAGAGAGAGAGAGAGAGAGAGAGTATCATGTCGATGTGATATAGCAATTAACTTATATTGAACTTGACCTTGTGTTGATTTTCATCATATATATATATATATATATATATATATATATATCACAAGCACACGTGATTTCAATCAATGTAAATATCACCCACGAATGGAATTTAATACCGAATTCTATCTTGGGAATATATATCCAACCGCACAGGTGGGGGTTCGAACCTCCACCCGGCCAGAAGCTGTTACCATAAAATTAATTCCAAGTGGATATATATTCCCAAGATAGAATTCGGTATTAAATGCCATTCGTGGGTGATATATATATATATATATATATATAAATATATATATATATATATATATATAGAGAGAGAGAGAGAGAGGAGAGAGAGAGAGAGAGAGAGAGAGGTTCCATCTCAATGTGACAGTAATTTATTTATAGTAAACTTTACCATGTTTTAATTTTCTTCATAACTAAGAAGT
>NC_090729.1:127651849-127666849 GCF_036898095.1 Palaemon carinicauda
GTGACGGCAATATTGTGTTATGTCCCTAACTGCATTTAATGAAATATGGTAAAGGAACTCCTTAATTAACAGTTATGACTACTATCAGGATAATTCCCCCAATGAAATACCTCACATTCAACTGTATTTCACTAAGAGAGAGAGAGAGAGAGAGAGAGAGAGAGAGAAAAGCTGGTTGTCACTGTAGGCTTTTGTATTTGAAGCTTACCCAATGAAATACATTACATTCAACTGTATTTCACTCAAAAGAGAGAGAGAGAGAGAGAGAGAGAGAGAGAGAGAGAGAGAGAGAGAGAGAGAGAGACCTGTCACTGTAGGCTTTTGTATTTGAAGCTTACCCGATGAAATACATTACATCCAACTGTATTTCACTTAAAAAAGAGAGAGAGAGAGAGAGAGAGAGAGAGAGAGAGAGAGAGAGAGAGAGAGAGAGAGAGAGAGAGAAGCTGGCTGTCACTGTAGGCTTTTGTATTTGAAGCTTACTATTACTACGGCCCATTTAAACATATCTGTCTGTAGTCAGGATCCGGGTTGTAATGAGGGATAAAGGCGGTTCATGGCATTACGGCGGGATAGAACTCTCGACCTTATAGGCGCTGATTGTGGCCCATTATTGCCTGCGCCTTTATTCCTCTTATCAAAGGCCTCTTTGGCGTGAATTGTTATTGCGATGAGTCCGAATAATTATACGGGGTGGGCTTTTTATAGAAGCACTTTTTGAACTAGACGGTATTTGAGTGATTTTTGTCATACTCAATTTTTATTGTGTATCGTTTTACAGATTTTTCTTGGTATTTTAGGAAATTGTCTTATCTGTGTATCGTTATACAGAAGATTTTTCTTGGTATTTTAGGAAATTGTCTTATTTACAGAAGATTTTTCTTCGTATATTAGGAAATTGTCTTGTCTGTGTATCCATGTACAGAAGATTTTTTCTTGGTATTTTAGGAAATTGTCTTGTCTCTGTATCCTCGTACAAAAGATTTTTCTTGGTATTTTAGGAAATTGTCTTGTCTGTGTATCCACGTACAGAAGATTTTTCTTGGTATTTTAGGAAATTGTCTTATCTGTGTATCGTTTTACAGATTTTTCTTGGTATTTTAGGAAATTGTCTTATCTGTGTATCGTTTTACAGAAAATTTTTCTTGGTATTTTAGGAAATTATCTTATCCGTGTATCGTTTTACAGAAGATTTTTCTTGGTATTTTAGGAAATTATTTTATCTGTGTATCGTTTTACAGAAGATTTTTCTTGGTATTTTAGGAAATTATCTTATCTGTGTATCGTTTTACAGAAGATTTTTCTTGGTATTTTAGGAAAATTTCTTATATGTGTATCGTTGTAGAGAAGATTTTTCTTGGTATTTTAGGAAATTATCTGTGTATCGCTTTACAGAATTTTTTTTTAGTATTTTAGGAAATTATATTATTTGTGTATTCTCTTACAGAAGATTTTTTTTTTTTGGTATTTTAGGAAATTATCTTTTTTGTGTATCGTTTTACAGAAGATTTTTTCTTGGTATTTTAGGAAATTATCTGTGTATTGTTTTACACACGATTTTTCTTGGTATTTCAGGAAATTATATTATTTGTGTATCCTTTTACAGAAGATTTTTTTTTTTTCTTTTTTTGTATTCTAGGAAAGTATCTTACCTGTGTAGCGTTTCACAGTAGATTTTTCTTGGTATTTTAGGTAATTATGTTTTCTGTGTAGCGTTTTACAGAAGATTTTTCTTGGTATTTTAGGAAATTATCTTATCTGTGTATCGTTTTACAGAAGATTTTTTCTTGGTATTTTAAGTAATAATGTTTTCTTTGTATCATTTTACCGAAGATTTTTCTTGGTATTTTAGGAAATTATCTTATCTGTGTATCGTTTAACAGAAGATTTTTCTTAATATTTTAGGAAATTATCTTATCTGTGTATCGTTTAGCAGAAGATTTTTCTTAGTATTTTAGGAAATTATCTATTTTAAGTAATAATGTTTTCTTTGTATCGTTTTACAGAAGATTTTTCTTGGTATTTTAGGAAATTATCTTATCTGTGTATCGTTTAACAGAAGATTTTTCTTAGTATTTTAGGAAATTATCTTATCTGTGTATCGTTTTACAGAAGATTTTTTCTTGGTATTTTAAGTAATAATGTTTTCTTTGTATCATTTTACCGAAGATTTTTCTTGGTATTTTAGGAAATTATCTTATCTGTGTATCGTTTAACAGAAGATTTTTCTTAGTATTTTAGGAAATTATCTTATCTGTGTATCGTTTAGCAGAAGATTTTTCTTAGTATTTTAGGAAATTATCTTATCTGTGTATTGTTTTACAGAAGATTTTTCTTAGTATTTTAGGAAATTATCTTATCTGTGTATCGTTTAACAGAAGATTTTTCTTAGTATTTTAGGAAATTATCTTATCTGTGTATCGTTTAACCGAAGATTTTTCTTAGTATTTTAGGAAATTATCTTATCTGTGTATCGTTTAGCAGAAGATTTTTCTTAGTATTTTAGGAAATTATCTTATCTGTGTATTGTTTTACAGAAGATTTTTCTTAGTATTTTAGGAAATTATCTTATCTGTGTATCGTTTAACAGAAGATTTTTCTTAGTATTTTAGGAAATTATCTTATCTGTGTATCGTTTAACCGAAGATTTTTCTTAGTATTTTAGGAAATTATCTTATCTGTGTATCGTTTAGCAGAAGATTTTTCTTAGTATTTTAGGAAATTATCTTATCTGTGTATCGTTTTACAGAAGATTTTTCTTGGTATTTTAGGAAATTATCTTATCTGTGTATCGTTTAACAGAAGATTTTTCTTAGTATTTTAGGAGATTATCTTATCTGTGTATCGTTTAGCAGAAGATTTTTCTTAGTATTTTAGGAAATTATCTTATCTGTGTATTGTTTTACAGAAGATTTTTCTTAGTATTTTAGGAAATTATCTTATCTGTGTATCGTTTAACAGAAGATTTTTCTTAGTATTTTAGGAAATTATCTTATCTGTGTATCGTTTTACAGAAGATTTTTTCTTGGTATTTTAAGTAATAATGTTTTCTTTGTATCATTTTACCGAAGATTTTTCTTGGTATTTTAGGAAATTATCTTATCTGTGTATCGTTTAACAGAAGATTTTTCTTAGTATTTTAGGAAATTATCTTATCTGTGTATCGTTTAGCAGAAGATTTTTCTTAGTATTTTAGGAAATTATCTTATCTGTGTATTGTTTTACAGAAGATTTTTCTTAGTATTTTAGGAAATTATCTTATCTGTGTATCGTTTAACAGAAGATTTTTCTTAGTATTTTAGGAAATTATCTTATCTGTGTATCGTTTTACAGAAGATTTTTTCTTGGTATTTTAAGTAATAATGTTTTCTTTGTATCATTTTACCGAAGATTTTTCTTGGTATTTTAGGAAATTATCTTATCTGTGTATCGTTTAACAGAAGATTTTTCTTAATATTTTAGGAAATTATCTTATCTGTGTATCGTTTAGCAGAAGATTTTTCTTAGTATTTTAGGAAATTATCTTATCTGTGTATTGTTTTACAGAAGATTTTTCTTGGTATTTTAGGAAAATATCTTACCTGTGTATCGTTTACCAGAGGATCTTTTCATGGTTATTCAATGAGAATTAAAGCCCGGTTTATTATCCGGAAGCGTCTTTCAAGATATGTCACTGAGTTTTTTTAAAAGATCTGGGATTTTTTTTTTTTTTTTTTTTTTTTTGCGTTAAACACCAAGAATTTTAGCTTTTATTCTTCCATTTAACTGAAATTTTCTTTACAATTTGATCCCTAGCATTTTTAGCTGGTCAGCGAAAATGCCTGTTTGCTTTCCTGTCAGCGCCTGTCAATTATTCTGTCTCAAAATACCACATGTTTACTTGCTTACTCCTGTGTTTGCTTTTGCAAACGATTCTGTTAGTCACTGGGCCTTCTTATTCAGCGTTCTTACTGAAACTATCTGAATATATTTAATTGCCTTACTAGATTTCCATTTTTCTGTCAGTCTGTCTAAGTGGTTTAACCACACTTTACATAACTCTCATTAATACTTAACTGTCCAAACTATTCCCTACCATGGTTAGTTAACTAACTGTCATCATT
Source organism: Palaemon carinicauda (assembly GCF_036898095.1). Taxonomy (NCBI): domain Eukaryota; kingdom Metazoa; phylum Arthropoda; class Malacostraca; order Decapoda; family Palaemonidae; genus Palaemon; species Palaemon carinicauda. Next base: position 127,655,953 of record NC_090729.1, read on the forward strand.
CTTCTTTCACCTACCTTTCCTATCAGCTAGAAGAAGAAGAAGAAGAAGAAAGAGACTCGAGAGTAGTGGAAGTTATGAGTTTGACTTCAGTCGCTTCTGACCAAAGGAGATTTTTGGGGAGTGGTGTCTGTTAGTAAGGATCTAATTCAGACGCTCCCCCCCCCCCTTTCTTCCATCTCCCTTCCCCCATTCATCCCCCCCTCCCCCTCCTTCCTTCCCTCCAAAGCCTACTACTTTTGAATCACCATCCCCACCTCTTTTATGCCTCCATCACCAGCACCAGCACCACCACCACCACCCTCCTCCTCCTCCTCCTCCTCCTCCTCCTCCTCCTCCTCCTCCTCCTCCCTCCTCCTCCTCCTCCTCAGTCAACTGAGCTTGAGGAATGCCATAATCAAGGCCGTTTCGTTTCTTGTGGTAACTGGGTACCAGCATTTAGAGAAGCCTGTTCAGCCATCGACAGAACACTGGTAAAATATTACTTCTGGAAATGGTAACTTTTAGGTTTAGAACTGATGAATTAGGGCGACCCAATTTAAGGTCACTAGTTGCTTTTGGAGATTGGAACTTAGTTCAACTTACTGTTAGTAAGTTAACTCTTCTCTTCTGAAGGTGATTACTCATTACGAAAACAGGTAACTTGTTTCTTACTGCGACCGATCGTTAGTAACGGGTTACTTCTGGGAGTTTTGTTGATTTTGGAGATTGAGACTTTGTTCAACTTATGTTAAGAAGTTAACTCTTCTCTTCTGGTGGTGATTACTCATTACGAAAACAGGTAACTTGTTTCTTACTGCGACCGATCATTAGTAACGGGTTACTTCTGGGAGTTTTGTCGCTTTTGGAGATTGGAACTTAGTTCAACTTAATGTTAAGAAGTTAACTCTTCTCTCCTGGAGGTGATTACTCATTACGAAAACAGGTAACGTGTTTCTTACTGCGGCCGATCGTTAGTAACGGGTTACTTCTGGGAGTTTTGTTGCTTTTGGAGATTGGAACTGTGCCTAACTGTTCTCTTCTGGAGCTGATTACTCATTACGAAAACAGGTAACTCGTTTTTTACTTCGACTGACTACTAGTAACGTGTTACCTCAGGGAGTTATTAGTTACTAGTGCACCCGAGCCGTCAAAAATGACATATAATATTTAGGTAGATATGCACACTCAAATTCAACCCTTCCCACCACCTCACCCTTTCCTAACTACAACCCTCTGGTTCGGCAATTTGTGGGAGAGTGGTCTCCGAGTGCACTTCTCGGGGTACCCCCTCTCACCAGGGTATGACTAGTCCTCTCCCCCCTGAGCGTGACAATATATATATATATATATATATATATATATATATATATATATATATATATATATATATATATTTATATATTTATATATATATATCCTTTTTACCACTTCTGTGTATCTCCATGTTTCCCACCTCCTTCAATTCTTCTTGCGTCCCATATAACACTAACAGTTCATCGCCAAGAGTTTTATCACATTTTCCCCTTCAATTGCATTCGCCTTCCATACATTACTTAAAAAAAGCGTTTATTTTCTCACCTTGGCTTCCGCAATTAGCTTAAGCTTCCTGCCAATCTTTTGTACACTTTATACTCCTTTTCTGTTTTCTCCAATTGTCTCAATTATTTTTTCATCTCGCCATTATTCTTTATGTTTACCTCATGACAAATAAATTTGTTTTTATAATTCTATTTTCTAAATGCTAACTTCCATTGTTTCATCATTTTGGTTTCCAATCATTCCTGATGATCAGAAACGTAAGGCAACAAAAGTTATCAATCTTCACTTTTTTTAGCTGATAGGGAAGATGGGTGAAAGAAATTAATAGTTTGGAAAGCTCAGTATTAGTAAGAGTAATTACGTGTGGTTCAACCATAATTTTATTTATATAGAGGTACAATTTTTTTTTGTTACTTTGGTATTTCCAAAACGAACGGTCACAAAACTCTGGATCTCTTAGTTTATAACCATATGAATCATCGAATATTGCCAGTATTTCTCCTTTTCGCACCCAACTTTCAATAGGCCTCATCGGATGATCGATCAGAAATTACCACCTTTATTTTTCTTCTGCTGACATTTCGTGGAAGAGGAATTGATAAACAAGTCTATGCATAAATGAAAATGAAATATAGAACTGTTGGAGAGTAATAATGATACCATTCCCAAATATATATGACGAAAAAATAGCTTGGATATTGATGTAGCGAAATCCAAAGATATCTTGATGTCTTCTTTCAACCAGATTAGTCATCAGACTTAGAACGGTAAAAAGAAAGGTCTAAGATCAGAAACATACTTAAGATTTTCAGTATAAGACTATATTTGTAAAATGGCTGCCTCAGAGTGTCAATTATTTGTCCTTGGAGGTTATTATTATTATTATTAAAAGAAGGAGTTTTATCAGCCCAATGAGTCAAGCTTGACTCACAGGGCTGGCCCGAAAAAAAAATCGGGATATAAAGAATTATAAGATTATCAAAATTCAATTGATAAGGAAAAAAATAAATAAATGAAAAAAAAATAATTATATATATATACAGTATATACTTATAATCTTTAAATATTCTAAATATGGGTGAATAGATACTAACGGGTCAGAATTAAAGTAAGCATGTCCTAAAAAAAACCAATGGGCAAGTCGGCCTTATTTTTAGCCCTCCCCCCTTTTTAATGCATCTTAATAAACTTATGGGCAAGCCCTTGTACACATGCATGTGCGAATGTGCTGTGCTGACGCGCGTGTGAATGTCTGTGAGTTTGGGGGGGGGGGGGGGAGGAACCGAACTCTAATGAACCTCATAACATGTGGGTGTCCTCATGAGTCAGTTGACGAACATGCGGGTCATGTGGTCGAAGATTCATGCGCTTGTGTGTGTGTTTGTGTGTGTGTGTGTGAGTGTGTTTACTTGTGCTTAGTGTGTTTCATTTTTGAAGAGCATCTGTTTGTCTTTCCATTTTTGTGTGTGTATATTTTTAAGCTTGTGCATGCGTGTATATAAATGTGCATCAAAGCGTGCAAATGTTATCATATATATATATATATATATATATATATATATATATATATATATATATATAAATTTATATATACAGTATATATATAAATTTGTATATACTATATATATGAATTTATATATATATACATATATATAAATTATATATATATATATATATATATATATATATATATATATATATATGTGTGTGTGTGTGTGTGTGTATGTAAGTACTGTATGTGTGTGTGTATCCGACACATACATATATATGAATATATATATATATATATATATATATATATATATATATATATATATATATATATATATGTATATATATATTATATATATTTTATTATATATTTATATGTGTGTGTGTGTACTGTATATACAGAGAGAGAGAGAGAGAGAGAGAGAGAGAGAGAGAGAGAGAGAGAGAGAGAGAGAGAGAGAGAGAGAGTGAGTTAAAAGAAAGTTTCTTCAAAAGACCTCACCAGAATTTCACCCCTGATAGAAGCTGCTCATATTTTAGACGCTCCTCTAACTGCATTTAGGGACTTAGTCAGCAATGCTTATTAAAAACACGGTTCTAATTTCTGTGAGAGACTCTGTTCGCGTTTTTTTTTTTTTTCATTCTCTGACAGATGAATTAACTGTTTGTTATCTCTTATAGCTAAATTAAAGTATGAGAAGCGCTGTAGCGAAAGCTTTCCCACAGTTCGTGCGTTTGTTTGTTCGTGGAATGAAGGGATATTATTATTATTATTATTATTATTATTACTATAATGTGGATTGGCTTCGTTATAGAGGATGGTGGAAAAGAGGATAGCATTATTATTATTATTATTATTATTATTATTATTATTATTATTATTATTATTATTATTATTATTATTATTATTATATGGATTAGCTTGGTTATAGGGGATTGTGGAATGAAGGGATATTATTTTTATTAGTATTCTTATTATTATTATTATTATTATTATTATTATTATTATTATTATTATTATTATTATTATTATTATTATTATTATTATTATTATTATTATATGGATTAGCTTGGTTATAGGGGATTGTGGAATGAAGGGATATTATTTTTATTAGTATTCTTATTATTATTATTATTATTATTATTATTATTATTATTATTATAAGTTATAATGTGGATTGGCTTCGTTATAGGGGATGGTGGAAAAAAGGATAGCATTATTATTATTATTATTATTATTATTATTGTTACTTGCCGAGCTTTAACCCTAGCTGGAAAAGCAGGATGCTATAAGCCCAAGGGCTCCATCAGGGAAAATAGCCCACTGAGGAAAGGATATAAGGAAATAAATAAACTACGAGAGAAGTAATTAAAAATTAAAATAAAATACTTTAAGAATCGTAACAACATTAGAATAAATCTTTCATATATAAACTATAAAAACTTGAAAAATAAAAATAAAAAACAAGGAAAGGAGTAACCTAGAAATGCGTCCGAGTATACCCTCAACAAAGAGAGTTAGTTGTCATATAACTGAAAAGGAGAGAAATATGCTAATAATTAATTTTAATTTCTTTTAGTTGCTAGGAAAGGTGGGTGAAAGAAGAATGATCGCAGTTAGGTAGATAAACATGTTATTATTATTATTATTATTATTATTATTATTATTATTATTATTATTATGTGCTAAGCTACAACCCTAGTTGGAAAAGCAAGATGCTATAAGCCCAGGGGTTCCAACAGGGAAAATAGCCCAGTGAGGAAAGGAAACAAGGAAAAATTAAATTTTAAGAAGAGTAACATAAAAATAAATATTTCCTATATAAACTTTAAAAACTTTAACAAAACAAGAAGAAGAGAACTAGGAGCTCTAACAGGGAAAATAGCCCAGTGAGGAAAGGAAACAAGGAAAAATAAAATTTTAAGAAGAGTAACATTAAAATTTAAAATATTAAATATTGAGTATTAGAAGAAGTAATGTAATGTGTGGTGTAATCACAGTTTTATTTAAATAAAAAATAAATTTTTCTTATGGTTTTAAAGATGGCTTATTACAATAATTTCCCTTTTTTCTCTTTTTTTTGTTTCATGGTATTTTTGGTTACTGGCGTAGTATTTTCTGATGTTGAGGTTGATCTAGGGTTGCGTGAAGCGTTAACATTATCTCAAAATTTTGTTGTAGTTAGACCTGACAGGGTTTAATAAAAAAAGAAACTATATCAATCCATCAATGAGTATCAACGAGAGGAGTGAATTAAGATCCTGCTCCAGCCTAAGCAGAAAAAATAAGTTATATAATTCTTGGTAGCTCCAAATTAACCATTAATGTGACCGCCTACTGTACATTGTGATACTTAGGTTATTTTATGAAGTACATTCAGATAGAGCTTGATAGCACACGTCTTGTCCAAAAGCTTCAGACTTTTCTGGTACCGTCTCTAAAAAGATTATTTATTGATTCATACAAATGACACTTCATCAAACTTAAAAGTAAAGTTAAATTTGTCTGGTTCCAATTCTAGTTTCATCAGACTAGATGCTCACCAGAATGTCAGCCGGGCAAGACTGTACCAACCGTGTGTCACACAATTGTACATAATTCCTTTTGTATATATTATGCTTGCATCTTCGCTCTTCCCTTGCACTAAAAAGAACCATAAAAAACATGTCTGCGTGTCGCCTATGTAACAATGTCATTTTCTCGAACATATAATTTCCTGTTGCCTTGAGATTTTGTATATAATGGAGAGTGTTCCATAATAAATTAACTCAGTTGCTTTCACACTGCCTTTGAGTTCACAACCTTTCTCTCGGCACCGTCACAAGACCAACTCCCCAATGTGGTGCCCGACCACAGCATGGCCTTCCCCAGTAAACAGCTTAAACTCACGGTCGTGGGCTGGGATCAATCTGCTGCCATGCTGAATGCTAGGCGAACACGTTACCACTGCATTATCTTGGAGGCCTAGTAGCTCCAAAGAGGGCATTCAATTTTCTCTCAATTCTTTGGATTTTCTTAAACTGTAGGCTATTCTCTTTGGAAGTTGACTTTTCATTTTTTTTTAATTATAAAAATACAATTACATTTCATTCATTTACATTTTTTGTGTAATTATTCTATTTACAAAAATATAACAAAAATATAACAAAATATAGATATTAATTCATGTTTACAAAAATAAATAAATCAACATAAATCAAAATCAAAATACATATTCTAGAAATTCTTTTAAGATGGTTTCTCTAAAAGGCTGGTCTACACTTTCAGTGGGCAGCTGAGGTTTCTGAGTTGGGTAACAGCTAGTACGTGGATAATGATAGTGTAGACGCAAACAACCGAAGCACCATCTCTGAACGAGGCATTACCTGAACAAGCTATATATTCGAGCATGGCCACCTGCGTTACAATTGGACATTATACCCAATGCGTTAGTACCTGACTAATCACAGTGAATGATGGGTGTTGCCGCTTCAGTGATGCACCCTTTGAGTGGACAAAACCAAAATTACACCGAATTGAGAAATATAGAGAACATCTCTGCCTATGGAAGGTAAAATGTGCGGACTATAAAGAAATCTTAAAACAAGAGTATACTATGAGCTATGCTTGTTAGTGAAGGAAATCAGTGCTAAATGCACCCTTAAGACAGTCAAGAAGTAAAATGAACACCTTGCGAAGTCAATACAATAAGAAATTAAAGATGATCGTGAGATGCACGAAGTCAAACGCTGACAATGATTACATAATATATTAACCCAAGTTATGGTGCTTCAAATACCCTGAGCTCCTGAGTTGGAGAGCAGGAACGGTGAGCTGTTTAAAGATGTTTAGTTTGATGTAATCATGTTAACTTGTAAAATCCACTTTCCTTACTATATTTATAATGATGCCGCTTTAATTAGGATGACACATTTACATTTGAAAAGGTCCTGTTTTTGTTAAAATTATTTTTGTATATATACATTAAAATAAAATAAAAATCTGTGTATATATGATAAATAAAAAAGACCCTCAATTTATGAAAAATTATATTTGTTTCAAGTTTTTGAAGGGACCATCTCCATATTCAGAAAACAAATAATTTGTTTTCGGAAGAGGAAGGGAATTTGAAATAAATTTATTTTTTCATGAATTGTGTGTTTACTTTTATATATATACATATATATAAATACGCATATATATAAATTATATATATATATATACACACACACACATATATATATATATATATATATATATATATAGATTATATTATTTATTATGAGGTACAGGACACGCGACACAGCCTATTCTATGTCTTGACCTCTTCAAAAAATAATTGATAAAAAGAGAGAGAAAAATGTAAATAAGTATACAATACACTGTTATAGGAAAACACATATAAGACATTTGCACTGTAATATTTTCATGTGTTTCTTAAACAAAACCTTATACAAGTCAGTGACATCTGTACTGTAACACAGCAGTACACTGCAAAGCTACTCTCACACTGAAATCGATAGAGAAGCTGAGTAGTCGGTACAGTCCGCCCATCAGTATAGTTTAATCTGCGTGCATTTTTACAATTGAAATCTAAAAATATATGTCAAAGGGTTTCTCCTTAATCACCGGGGACAAAAAGAATGGAGGGTATTCTAGCATTCTTCACGTTAAAATCATCTTTCCTTTTGTACAGTTTAACTCAAGTTTTGCGAAGAGATGGATCCTTTGGAAATCTGTAAAATGAAAGGCCTTTTTTTTGGCAATGTCGATTATGATTATTGCACCCCAACACAGCATATACCGCTATCTTCGTTATCTCCTATCAACTGATTGACATATTAAAAGATCGGCAAATTCCCGCGTAAAGCAGTGTGATTCTTGCCACTTAGCTGGGTTCCGAGTGACGTCACTGCGCCTTTCTCTTTGTCTCACCATGCTTCACCACCCTCCTTGGAAACTGATGAGTTGTTTGCTGCAGCATCTTAGATGCCCAATGATAGTGTAGATCCGCTTTTATGCAGTCTTTTCTTGCTTATGTGGTTATAAATATTGGGATCGTAACTAAATATTCCATTATATGTAAAAAAAAAAAAAAAAAGAATACGGATTATGGTTGGTGCACCACTGGGTAAGATTCTCGGTAAATATTCAGAAGCGTCGGAAGTTGAGCAGACGTTAACTTTACGGGATAAAAAAATGATAATATAGAAATTTTAGAATCTACTTCTTATAAATTTTTATGTAATTATAATGTTCTTTTATTGTTTAGATATCATTATATTCAATCTTCAGGTATATGACTATAGTTTCAGTAATTTTGACGGTAATGGAATATGAGTATCTATTATATTTACCAATAGAAAAATTTTTATATAATGCAATACTCAGAACAATTGAAATATTATTTCTTATCATTTTCAGGTGGCGAAGAAGAAAACTGGAAGAGAGTTCGAGTCTTAATCCTTGTGAGTAAAAGTAACTGTCTGTCTGATTGTGCTGTGGTCGATTTGTTTACGGACCCATTAAAGACAATTATTGTTAACAGGCGAGGTTCAAGACTTAGAAATATGTATGATGTCTTCATATTAATATTAACTATAGTCAATTTTTTTTAGTGAGGCAGATTTGCACCAACTCGCAGGGGTGCCCTTTTAGCTTGGAAAGTTTCCTGACAGCTGATTAGTCAGAAGTATTCGGACAAAAATGCTACTGACCTGTCAGCTATTAGGAAACTATTCCCGAGCTAAAAGAGCACCCCTGCAAGTTGGTGCAAATCTGCTTCACTAGAAAAAATTACTATAGATGGGCACTCATTAGAGCGCAACCTCCGTCGCGGCAGCTCATTTCTCGAACTTTTGCTTGACCTTGACCTTTGACCTTAACGTGCATAAATTGGCGTGGATTTTCATACACTTAAATATGAACAAAGTTTTGAAGTCTGTAACAACGATGTCTAAACTTATGGCTGATTACATTAATTGGACATTTTGCTTGACCTTGACTTTTGACCTAGACCATAAAAAAATTAATAATTTCCGGCTTTTCACATAACAGTTAATCCCTGCAAGTTATCATTACTCTCCGATTAAGATTGTAGCCAGGGAGCTGTTCACAAACACACACACGGCGTAAGAAATAACCTCCTTCGAACTTCGTTGGTGGAGGTAATAATAATAATAATTCTTTCAAAATCAGAGTATTTTCAAGACCTTATTCACCTATAGATAAAGTTTGAATGGTCCGACCAGGTTTATATAAGGCTTATTCTTCTTCAAATTATTCATTCCAGACATTGTATGCATATCACACTATTCTTTCCTCGTGAGGTCGATGGCTCAAGCCTACAAATAGCTGGAGTTCGCTATATATTTTTATATATAAGAATGTTTTGTGATATATAATGTTTATACATAAGAATATTTTAGAAGATATAATATTGAAATAATTGTGAAGACATTCTTTTTTTCGTGTAGCGGTATTTTATTGAATTACGTGATTGGAACTGTTTATTGTATACATTTTAATTAATTTACTTTTCGCAGTGAAGAACATTATCATGATATAGATGAAATATTCAAGTGGTTCAACGTCTTGTGTTTAGTATGAGATTTCATTCTCAACAAGTCTATCAATTGAAATATTATTTTTAGAAAAAAATATACATACCAAAGGTCGACGGGCTTATGTCTTATTAAGAAATATATCGATAGTAATTATTCGGGTTAAAAGCGTTCACAATATTAAAGGAAAATTAACTTTTTATGTAACCTATAATCATAATATCAGAAAAAAATAACCTTTAATGCCATATAAATTATTATATTTGTTTGTCTTCTGGTTTTGTCTATTTACAAACAGCAACAAACAGCAAATATGTCCTTAGTCATGTCTGGGGTTTGGTCATTTTCATCGCCACGCTAGCCATTGTGGATTGGTTAGGTGGGATACTTTAATCTAATTGTTCACAGCAAACCAACTTAGTATGGTTAACACTGACTAGTACAGCTTTGCTGATCATTGCTGGTAGCACGGCAGTACAACGGTCGTAATCATCTTAGTTTGCACTCATATGTGAATGACTTAAGGTTGACTGGAATACAGGTGCGGAGAAGGCGGCCATAAAGAGTCTGTGCAAGAGAGCGTCCAACAGGTGTCAGGGTGTTCTGGAGATCTAGCAGTTTGCTATGAAAGGCTTCACAGTCTATGTTCCCCTATGGGGAATTTTTGAAGGTGAGGTGTTTGACAGCTTTCACAACAACTTCCACATGTACATTAGACTAAGGGTAATGTGGAAAAGTAAAGATGAGGTGAATGTCCCAGCAGTCAGTGAATTGCTTGAAGTCTTGGCTGGAAAAATGGACGCCAACCTCTTGGAAGAAAGCTCAACAATCTTATGACTCTGGTTGCAGTTGTGTCATGTCTGCAGGGGACAACCATGGACCAACTCAAAGTCTTTTTGCAATAACAAGGAAGTATTTCCCTGTTACGTGGAAGAAGTGTGCTGACACACTCGAAGGGCTGAAATGGTTGGTCTTCGCACATATAAGGTTCTTGTTGCTAACTGAGGAGAAGCTGTTGACAGGTGGTGCAACTCTCTACTGTACTTTTTATTTCGTCATCAATGCCTGGTCAAAATACTATCTGTCTTGTACGATGTTGAGTGGCTGTCATGGAGGAGAGACAAAGTGCCTCTAGGGAGTGTTGCAGGGGTGATGATCAGGGCTCCGTATAACACTAACTCCCCATCTGCATAAAATGCTATACTACTGCTTCCAATATGGGAGGCCATAGGTATGGAAGTCACACTGGCTAGTGGGAAAGCCGTTTGAGATGTAGTGGACTAGGCGATTGTAGTCTTGATCCTGAGATGCAATGATGTGAGTTTCTTGTAGAGTTCTATCTTCT
>NC_090729.1:127671849-127684349 GCF_036898095.1 Palaemon carinicauda
GGAAGTTTCGGTTATTTAACCATCCTGATTCAGCGTAAAGTAAGGATTCAGATACAAGAGGAAATATCTATACCATTTTTACCCAGCTATTTAATCTGATATTTTTTGCGAGCAAAATTACTATTGTTTTAGAGCTTTTTCTAGCGGAAAATAGTTTTTGATAAAAAATTCACATTAAAATTTACTTTTGAATGGAAATATTTCTCTTTCACAACCATTTTTCTCCGATACAAGAGGAAATATCTATATAATTTTTTATCCTGCTATTTAATCTGATATTTTTTGCGAGCAAAATTACTATTGTTTTAGAACTTTTTCTAGCGGAAAATAGTTTTTGATAAAAAATTCACATTAAAAATCACTTTTGAATGGAAATATTTCTCTTTCACAACCATTTTTCTCCGATACAAGAGGAAATATCTATATAATTTTTTATCCTGCTATTTAATCTGATATTTTTTGCGAGCAAAATTACTATTGTTTTAGAACTTTTTCTAGCGGAAAATAGTTTTTGATAAAAAATTCTCATTAAAAATTACTTTGAATGGAAATATTTCTCTTTCACAACCATTTTTCTCTGAATGAAGAAATTCATATTTATGAGAAGAATTGTTCTTGATGTAGGCATTTTATAACGAGAAGGATAAAGAGATTATAAATAGGTCTCCCGGTTCAGGAAAAAAAACGATTTCATATTTTAATCTTTTGGCAATGATTAAAGCATATTATCAATTGATGAATTATTTTTAATAAATTTCTTCTATAACGAGAAGGAAACGGATATTATGAATAAGTCTCCTTTTTCAGAAAAAAAAGTTATTTCATATTTTCATCTTTTGGCAATGATGAAGTTCATATTTTCAACAGGTCAATTATCAAAAGATGATTTTTTTTTTTATTTATTATGAAATCACTTTATAACGAGAAGGAAACATACTATGAATAAGTCTCTTGGTTCAGAAAAACGAGTCTATTTCATTTTTCCATCTTTTGACGATGATGAAATTCATATTTTCAATAGATGAATTAGTTTTTTCTTTATAAAATAATTCTATATCTAAAAGGAAACATACTATGAATAAGTCTCCTGGTTCAGAAAAACAAATCCATTTAATTTTTTTGATCTTTTGGCAATGATGAAATTCATATTTTCAATATATGAAATATTTTTTTTTATATATAAAAATCATTCTATAATTAGAAGGAAAGAAACATACTATGAATAAGTCTCCTGGTTCAGAAAAACAAATCTATTTCATTTTTTTTTTCATCTTTTGGCGATGGAACTCATTCCTAATGGAAATGTAAATTCCATTTTTTTTTTTTACCGGTTCGAAGACACCGTTACCTCTGTTCATAGAGGCCGAATAGGCCTTCATGCCAAGGAACGTTGGGGTGAAGGACACGCTGGTATGTGGAGCCTAAGGACATCTTAGGAATCTGTGCTTTTAATTTTAGTGTACTCGAAAGGGGAAAAGATTGACCAGACTGGGGCTATCTCCTTGTTGTCTTAGTGTTATTTTTGCTACCTATCTTTAGTAGTTAGTTATTCAATACTTCACATCCTTTTCCGATATTCATAGTACGATCATTAATTTTCCCCATTCTGAGTGGGAATACCTCAACGTGCTTATGGTGGCCGATGTGGTAACGTCCCTGACTGGTGAACGCCAGACTGGGGTTCGAGTCCCGCTTAAATTCGTTAGTTTCTTTGGTCGCTGCAACCTCACCATCCTTATGAGCTAAGGATTGGGGTTTTGGGGGCGACTATAGGTCTAACTGTTGAGTCATCAGCAGCCATTGCCTGGCCCTCCTTGGTCCTAGCTTGGGTGGAGAAAAGGCTTGGGTGCAGATCTTATGTATATATGGTCAGTCTCTAGGCCATTGCCATTGCCCCTTGCCTCTGCCATTCAGGAGCGGACATTAAACATTAAAGGGGTTGTGTATCGCCATGATCAGGAAAGCTGTACTAGTCATGGACAACAATACCAGTTTGGTTTGTTGTAGGCGATGAGAAAAATATCTCCCACCATCACCAATCCGCACTGGCCAGCGTCGAGATTATAACTGGTCAAACCCCAGGCATGAATATAGACATGTCTGAGGCCGCTGTCCTGATAGTGGACTAGAAACGGCTACATTTGTTTTTGTTGTTGTTGTTGTTGTATTAATCATATTATGAATGATGATTATAATTCCCAAGAATCCGATCACATTGAACAATATAACGACGGCCTATTTTTCGAGGTCACTTTGCAATCTTTATTATTGAATCCCGAATTACAACTTCATATTTCTTATTCGCTGTGACACAGTATATTGACATGGCTTAAAAGCATTTAAATTACGACGATGAATCTAAGATGAAACACCATCTTAGAATTGGTTATTGTTATTATTATTATTATTATTATTATTATTATTATTATTATTATTATTGTTGTTGTTGTTGTTGTTACTCGCTAAGCTACAACTGTAGTGGGAAAAGCAGGATGCTATAAGCCCAAGGGCTCCAACAGTGAAAATAGGCCAGTGAGGAAAGGAAATAAAGAAAAAATACAAGAGAAGTTTAAGAACAATAACATTAACATAAATCTTTCATATATAAACTATAAAAACTTCAAAATAACAACAGGACACAAGATGGAATAGTGTGCCTGAGTTTACTCTCAAGCAAGAGAACTCTAACCCTAGACAATGGAAGACCATGATAGAGAGGCTATGGCACTACCCAAGATTAGAGAACAATGGTTTGATTTTGGAGTGTTCTTCTCCTAGATGACCCGCTTACTAGAGCTAAAGAGTCTCTTCTACCCTTACCAAGATTAAAGTGGTCACTGATGGTAAAAGTGGTCGTAATCCTAAATAGCCACTTCTGAGAGTTTTGGTTCCTTATAATTTCAAATAAATGACTATTGAGAAATTGAAAAGGGGGAGTGAAATATATGTGCGATAGATTATCTGCGAAGTTTAATTCTTACATAGAGTTTATATATTCTTACTTGGGTTTTTTCTTTTGGACATTAATAATTCACTTAATCGACCTACCGAAATACTTATGAAAAGTTATTTGAATGTCAACTTTTTCCTTTACTCGTTTCTACTTATTGTTGGTTTTATCATTGATTTATCTTAATATTCATATATTACCTGCCTTATCTCACCTCTTTCGACTTGTGATTGTTTAGGTCATAAGATATAAGGAAGAAAGTTTCTATGTGAATTAACGTGAGTATTTTAAAAGTTTAAAAAGTTTAAAAGTCGTTCCTGAAAGGCAGAGGCCAGAGACAGTGACAATGCCCTAGAGACTGATCTTATATATATATATATATATATATATATATATATATATATATATATATATATATATATATATATATATGTATATATATATATATATATATATATATATATATATATATATGATTAGTGCCTAAGCCCCTCTCCAACCAAGGTTGGACCAAGGAGGGCCAAGCAATGGCTGCTCATGACTCAGCAGGTAGACCTATAGGATCCCCCAAAACCCCTATCCTTTATTCAAAAAAATTGTGAGGTTGCAGAAACACTAAGAAACTATCGAGTTTGAGCGAGTCTCGAACGCCAGTCCAGCAGAACACTACAAAGGGACGTTTCCAATAGATTACCATAAGTTTAAGAAGCAAATTGTAATTAAACGAAATGATATATCGTTAATAATTTTCCATGAAACGTCTCAAGCGATATTGTTTTTATTTATTATCTACCTAAAAAAATAAACAAAGTGCTAATGAAAAACAGTTGATGTAGATCAAAGTTAGTAACATTAGAAAATTCCAATCTCTCTCTCTCTCTCTCTCTCTCTCCTCTCTCTCTCTCTCTCTCTCTCTCTCTCTCTCTCATCAATTCTATTACATTTATCCTTTATCTTTCCACTGGATCCATTCAATGTATTTACGATTAACTAATTACCCCAGTAGGCCTACATTTGGTATATCACATACCATGGCATAGTAATTCACAATTGCATTTGATTTACATATTGCAAGCTTATTGCAGTTCCTAGATGTTAGATAAACGATTATAAAAGGATTATCTTCATAGGCCTTCTATATTATGGGGATTCTAATAAATTCAAGTTTCAAAATAGGTTTCCTTTCACATGAAGTAAATCTCAAACCTAAACTTAAGAGATGACTGAAAGGGTTCTTCAATTATTCTTTTATTGTACTGTAATTATACGATTCAGACCTTTTCTCATAGTTATTTGAGTGACGCAAAAGCAAGTAAACAAACACCTAAGTAAATTAACTACTTCTATGTAATTGCATTTGTGTTGATAGGCTTCACACTTTTAAAGGTTGGCCAGGGCACCAGCCACCCGTTGAGATACTACCACCACGGAGATATGGGGTCCTTTGACTGGCCAGACAGTACTACATTGGATCCTTCTCTCTGGTTACGGTTCATTTTATCTTTGCCTACACATAAACCGAATAGTCGGGCCTATTCTTAACATATTCTCCTCTGTCCTCATACACCTGACAACACTGAGATTACCAAACAATTGTTCTTCACCCAAGGGGTTACTGCACTGTAATTGTTCAGTGGCCACTTTCTTCTTGCTAAGGGTAGAAGAGACTCTTTAGCTTTGGTAAGCAGCTCTTCTAGGAGAAGGACACTCCAAAATCAAACCATTGTTCTTTAGTCTTGGGTAGTGCCATAGCCTCTGACCCATGGTCTTCCACTGTCTTGGGTTAAAGTTCTCTTGCCTGAGGGTACACTCGGGCACACTATTCTATCTCGTTTCTCTTCCTTTTGTTTTGTTAAAGTTTATATAGTTTATATAGCAGTTATTTATTTTAATGTTACTCTTCTTGAAATATTTTATTTTTTTCTGTTTCCTTTCCTCACTGGGCTATTTTCCCTGTTGGAGCCCCTGGGCTTATAGCATCCTGCTTTTCCAACTAGGGTTGTAGCTTAGCATTTAATAATAATAATAATAATAATAATAATAATCGGAAATTCTCCATAAAAATATACTGTTCTCAGCCATATTTCAGTAAAATAGGGACGACCGTAATTTCACCCTACTTTGTTATTATCTTTTACGGATTGATGACCGTAACATCACTCCTTTACGTCAATATATCCGTTTTTAAAACGGTAAAAATTCTGGAATAAATCCAGACATTTACTTTTTTTATGCAAATTTTTAATAGTGTTTATTGAATAGTTATTTTTAGGTAGCCATTCTCTCTCTCTCTCTCTCTCTCTCTCTCTCTCTCTCTCTCTCTCTCTCTCTCTCTCTCTCTCTGTAACATGATAAGATCATATAACCTACCCACCTTTTTGGAACAGTTCTAAACATCGCGTGTCTAGATCTACTATGAACCTTTTACTTACGTTTGCTTTTCTGTTTTGGATACGTTCGTCAGATGTATACATCACCAATACCCTTTTTATAGCGATCGCAATTTCTTTTCGAATGTTTTCCTCTTGACGATAACTGACGTCTCAGTTTCCTTTATATCCACTACGACTTTTGCTTTGGTTTTGCATGACAGACTCTAGGAACAGTGAAGTATGATTTCTTCTTTATTGAGTTTTATCAGAACAATGGCGCGCGGGGGAAAACTATTCTTTTCAACTCTCTGATGCTGACATATTTGTTTCTCTCATCTTAACGTCCTTGCCTGGTGATCGCCAGACTGGGGTTCGAGTCCCGCCCAAACTCGCTAGTTCCTTTGGTTGCTGCAATCTCACCATCCTTGTGAGCTAAGAATGATGGGTTCTGGGGGAGTATAAAGGTCTATCTCCTGAGTTATCAGCAGCCATTGCCTGACGCTCCTTGGTTAGTAATTGGTTTTGAAGGCCTGTTCAAAGTTCTAGCAACGGGATTTAGATTATGTAGCGAGGAGAGTGAAGAAGGAAGATGAGCCGTAACCAAAGAGGGGTCCAAAGTAGTAAAATATGGCCAGTCAAAGGACCCGAAGGCATTTAATAAGGACTGGAAAGTAAGGCATGCATATGGTGCAGAGTAACGGTACAGAGAAGAGGAAAAGGTTCCAGGAGATTCGTGAGATGTATCTAGGTTCAGTGGTAGTTATCCTAGATCAAGCCCTTTATGCCAAAGCTGCTGAAATTTGTAGGAAGCATCATCAAAACCATAATTCGAATTGATAACGGTAACAAATGGAAACTCGACAGGGGACTTTTAAATTACAAATGTTACAATTATTATTCCAGATTTATCCTAGCTTGGGTGGAGAGGGGCCGTATATATGATTAGTCTCTAGGGCATTGTCCTGCTTACTAGGGCAATGTCACTGCCCGTCGCCTCTGCCATTCATGAGTGCCCTTTTAAACCTTCAAACAAGCTCGACAGTTATGCCAGCTAGGTCATGCCACTTTCCAAAAGGTCGAAGACGGGCGATGCTTACCGCATCTCGGCTTCGTTCTGACCTTGCCTCTTTGTGCTGGAATTCCCTACATGCCATTAACGCGTTTATCTGCATCTCTTCTTCGAGTTTTCTTCGGCTCCACCACCGATGGCTGACGTACGGTGCAAGTCAGGGAGGAGGTTCACAAGGTAGTTTCCAAGTGACCGACGAAAAGGAGAGAGAGAGAGAGAGAGAGAGAGAGAGAGAGAGAGAGAGATGGGGGATGTTGATAACGTTGATTGATAACTGCACGATGAATGCCTTGTAAGGCTTTGATCAATTTATCATAATTCAATATATATATATATATATATATATATATATATATATATATATATATATATATATATATATATATATATTCAACTTCTAGGTTACTGTTAGAGTATAAACATATAAGGGGTATCATGGTGGGAGAACTTTAAATCACAAATAAAACAAAAATAAGTCATAACTTACACGGATTTATCGTCATGATTTGGAATAATGATGAAATTCATTGCCTGCGTCAGTCACAAAAACATTAAATAAATAAGTTAATAAATGAATAGGTAAATAAGAAATAAATAAATTTGTATAGATACAGTGTACTAAAAAACGGTTTGACACTCAGTAATGTTAAGTAAAGTTAAAGTGTTTCTCAGTGGAGAGATAGGCTTAAATCATAAGAGGAATTTCGTTCAGTCTCCAGTTAACGGAATACATCACACAAAATAATAAAAGTAGACCAATGGAATTCTGTCCGATCTCGCTTTGATATTGTTCATTATACTAGATTTGAATAAGCCTAGCAGCTGTGGTCACGACTAAAAACGAAATTCCGTAACTTGATCGCTGGAACCTGACGTGTAACACTCCAGGTAAGTTAAACTTAGGCTGCCAAAAGTTGAGCCAAGTTATGCATACCGTTACCGCGAGTTTTTCAGCAAAGGCGAGTGTGTGTGTGTGTGTGTGTGTGTGTGTGTGTGTGTGTGTGTGTGTGTGTGTGTGTGTGTGTGTGAGTGCCTTGAGGTCTCCATGAGGAATGTCAAATTACGAGAACCTATTCGGACTCAGTCAATCCCTTTGTGCGTACCATCCCGACTCCGGTCATCGATGTTTGCACCGGTTACGCAGCTGCCTCGAGTTTGGCTTAGATATGTTAACTCACGCCTGAGATCAATGGTCAATGAACTCAAGGCAGGTAAAGGCAAGAAACACCAGTGATGGGGTACAGAAGCAGAGGCAGAAATATAGAGGCAGGCGGTACGCGAATTATTTGGGTACATTGTGTGTCATGTCCTCTCGTCCCTTTCCACAGATTCTTCTCTCTTCTTGTCCCTTCTTATAATCTCCTTCACGAAGCTTCCCTTCTTTTTGGGGAACAGGGACCAGTGATGAATAGGAGACCTAGATGTCTTTAAAAGCTTTCGGTAAAAATGGCAAGATAACGTCGGTAGCTGGAAATTAAACGAGAAACTGGCAACTCCCGACGGGAATCTATGAGCGGCAGGTCTTGGTACATAATTCATTGAGGATAAGTTACTTAAAGTCAGTTTTGGTAATTATGAAATCTCGTTTCTTGCTTGATCCATTCTCTCGGCGGTCGATGTCTCGAAGGGATGATTACCTGCGTTCAGTTCGATTCATTGCTCGCAGGAGGATTTGTTGCAGGAGAAGAGAAGGAGGAGTTATCATTGCCTTGCCCAGGAATAAGGGGAATGGAGTGTTGGTGGTGTCCTACTGGGGGAATGTTAGTAGGCTCCTTGAGCGGATCGAGTCGGGGCTTGGGAAGAAGTAGGGGAGGGGTGATTTTACCTATTCGGTGTGGAGGGAAAGGGAGGAGGGACGGATTCTTACCTGTCAAGGGAGGGTAGTGGGTCGGGTGGAGCCGCTTGGACCGTCCAAGTCATTGGGGGGCGGGAGGGGGATGGTGTCAAGGAGGAGGAAGGAGCGGTAGGACGAGGGAGGGCCAAGGAGTGAGAACCCTACCTGACCGGGGGTCGGTGTGCAGAAGATGGAATTTGTGGAGCGGGTTGCTAGTGAGCTGCATTGCATTCCATGTAAGGTCAGGTCCAACACCAGGAAGTACATGGCACGCCAAGAATTCAGCCCGCCTCCTCCTCTTTTTTTTTTTTTTTAACCTCCTCCTCCTATTCCATCTGTACCACTCAACCTACCCCTGTTGCTACTGCTGCTGGTGGAGATGTTTGTCGGAGGCCCCGGAGAGGCACACAGATAAGTTCTGCTTCCAGCGTCACTGTCTGCGGATGTTGGAGAAGATGATTCTTAACAGTCATGGATGGATGCTGTCACTGTTGCTGGTAGTCGAGGTCTTAAGCTAACTTGCGTCGAGTCTCATTGCTGTTGAGGTGGGGGTTATGCACCTTTAGGAAGCTGTTATGACCGAGGACTGGGCGAAAAGAGAAAATTTCTTCTGCCACTGTCGGTGCCTTTATAAGATATGTGTTTAGTGGTAGATAATGCATTAGGATTTTTTTTTCATTCGGGTTTTGCATTTTTAGCACAAAAATACACTTGTAAGTCCTGTAAAATTCCTCTGGAGTTTTGAGTTGAAAGTCCCAGGAAAAGCTAAGATGGCAGTGAAAATTCTGTTGCTTGGCGGACATTTATGAACGATTCGGTAATAATACTGATGAAAGTTGTTGATTTTAACATTATCGCATTCTTCTTACTGTTATGCAGCGTTCTTCAATGACATAAAAAAGAGAGAAAAAGAAAAGCATAGCAATATTAATTTAGAATGATGACGGATACTGAAAGCTGTCAATAGCAAAAATTTCGTCAATGTCTTTTGCATGTTGTTCACAATTTTTATGCAAAAAGCTATTAATATAAATTTCTGTGAAAGTAGCCTACGTATGAACGTCATAAAGTACATTATACAGATAACGACTCAAATGAATATAAATATAGCGTGAAATACAATACAATCTAATGTATTTTTAAATGTTCCTAACCTCTAATGGGACAGTTAAAAATGAAAATTTCGAATGTTTTCAATTTTCCTGTTATTGTTTTTTTTTTTTTTTTTTTTTTTTTTTTTGTTAAGGAAAATCTAAAGGAACAAGTAAAATGAAAATTCCGAAGGTTGTTATTTTTGCTGGTTACGCAAAATCTAACGGAAAAGCTAAAACTGAAAATTATAGTTCTTTTTCTTTTTGTTCTTATTGGAATACTTAGCCAAAGGACATTAACTAACCAGGGTTTAAGCTCAGTTAGCTTAGAATCTTAGTTTAAAGGTTAAAGGTGTCTAGTTTCATCAGAATAGATTCTCACCAGAACGTCAGCTGGGCAATTCCAACCCCCCCCCCCCCCCACTGTAGTGCTCAACCACAGCAGTGGCCTCCCCAGTAAACAGCTTAAATTCACGGTCCTGGTCATGGATCGATCTGCTGCCATGCGAATGCTAGACGAACACGTTCCCACTGTACTATACAGGAGACGGAAGCTTCCCACAAGAAGAATTGAGAGCTATTTTTTCTAAACATATGAATAATACAATTAAAACCAGAACTTCATCTACTTTCTTTGGTCAATAACTTGACTGCGAGAGAATAGGTTGAAAGGAAAGTGCACATTAGTTCGACTTTTCTGTTGCCTTTAGTTCGAATTCAAGCTTAAATTTGTGTCCTTGTTCGTCATAGGTCCATCTTGCTTGGACGAGCAGATTCAGGCATGCCAAATTGCCCATGGTTTTCTGACTTTCTAGTAATTTATTTTATCTTCTTTTTATCTCCCTGATCCAAATAATCGATATCTGAACGAGTTAGCTTGTTTAATAAGGATGCAAAGGAGAGAGAGAGAGAGAGAGAGAGAGAGAGAGAGAGAGAGAGAGAGAGAGAGAGAGAGAGAGAGAGAACTATGAATTATTGTCTTAAATTTTCTAAGACAAAATACTACCTACCATGTTTACCTTTACATATAATCTAGAAGTAAAAGAATCTACAAATACATTACGCGCTAGAGTCTAGTATAAATGATTCATCATTTGAGGTTTTTTGTTTAAATCTTATACTGTTTAACAAGACTGCATCATAGATATAGAATTGCCACTATATAATAGTGGAGAGGAACAAATACCTGTACGATGATATTGTCTTTGTTTCATATTTTCTCTGTGAAACAAAATGCTTATGAAATAAGATCTATTGCTATTTTTCTACAAGACAATACCTTCCATCCTGTTGAAATCTGGGTTTCGGTTATATGCAGATTATTCCGGCAATGGAGTATTTAAATCTGTATAATCATATAGGTAAAACAAATATGAGTTTATTGACGAAATGTTAATGAACACGATTTATTCAGAAGTGGAGAAAAGATGCAAAAATTTCTAGGGGTTTTCTTGTTCATAGCCTTTAACAATGAGTCCGACAGCGGGGTTTAAAAGTCACCCATGAAGGGCTGAGGGAAGGGACAGTGACATTGCCCTATCAAGCAGAACAATGCCCTAAAGACTGACCATATATACAGTGCATATGATCAGCAGCCAAACCCCCTCTCCACCCAAGCTAGGACCAAGAAGGGCCAGGCAATGGCTACAGATGACTCAGCAGATAGACCTATAGGCTCCCTCAAACCCCCATCCTTAGCTCACAGGGATGGTGAGGTTGCAGCGACCAAAGGAACTAACGAGTTTCAGCGGGACTTGAACCCCGGTCTGGAAAAAGGTTGGAATTACAAAAGCAGGCTGTAATGATGGATTAAGAAGACATTTGTCTATATGATTTTTCTAGCAGGCAATTGAACTAAGTGTAATAGAGCCTGTTTAATTGGTGACGTCAGTTGCATGGCGATGCAAATGCAAGTTTTTGTGAAAATAACTTTACGATTTTTTTTTCTTCTGAAAGAGTAAGCATGAGTTTGAGGCTGTTGAAATTATTATTATTATTATTATTATTATTATTATTATTATTATTATTATTATTATTGTCCATAATGTGCATACTTTCTTCTAGAATGAGCAGAATAGTTGGAATGTTTATGTTATTTTAGTTTTAAACTGAAATGAAAAATAAAAATTTTTGAATTTGATTTTATGAGGAATTAAATAGTTTTTTTTTTCTTTAAATAATTGAATAATAACAGATAGTAATACTACTTTAGAATGGTGAAAAAAAAAACAAAAGTATTCAGGTGGTGTCTTAACACTCAAGAAAATAGGAATAGCAAGTGGAATATACAAAGGAAAAACTAATTTATGCAACTCAGGTTAAGAAGATCCATCTTCTGATTGTCATAAACTAAAAAAAAAAGGCCAATGTTTTCTAGGTATTAGTTGAAGTGAAACTTCTAATTTCAATGAAAATTTCAAATGTAAGAATGGTGTGTTGCTTGACATAACTGTTTCATCTGTTTACTTTAGATAACGTTTTTGCGAGGTAAAATTGAAGCAAGGAATCGTTCAATACCTCTTTTACAATTAGTTTATAGCAAATGAGGCTAGACAGACACTGAAGAGGGCGCGTCAGGCAACCGACCCCTTAATGGAGGGATATCGATGGGGAAGAAGAAATGATGTCAGACAGATGGGAGACATTTTTCATGCTGTATTTCTTAATAATTTCGGAAATAATGCCATGAAATAAGGTCTATGATAACCCTATTAAATGACCAATCTGAAATACAAAATAAATTTCTTTCTCTCCAAAAAGAATCGAAAAACAAATTCAGTTATGGTAAGCTACTCTGTAAAGATACGCTTAGGTAGGTGGTAGATGACGTTGAAATATCAACGTAATTATTTCTCTCTCTCTCTCTCTCTCTCTCTCTCTCTCTCTCTCTCTCTCTCTCTCTCTCTCTCTCTCTCTCTCAGATGTACAGTAGGGCCTACGTTCTCCTGGTACACCTAGTTTTCAGAAAACCTGTTAGGTGGCAGCTTTGCACCCATTCTCCTCATTTCCGCTCTCGCCCCTCCTCTGCTCCTTAACCCGTTTTTCGGAAACGGAGTTTATTGGGTAGAACTTTCTTCCCGTAGTATCCCCATTAGTCATTTTCTAAGTCTAATGATTAGTAGGTATTTACAGCTTCAAAATTTTAAATTTCAAAGTGGAATGGAGAAAGTCCTCGATGTAAAGT
>NC_090729.1:127689349-127709106 GCF_036898095.1 Palaemon carinicauda
ATTTCACAAATCCAATTACATCTAACCCAATTTAAAACAACAGGCATTGGGAACAATTTCACAAATCCAATTACATCTAACCCAATTTAAAACAACAGGCATTGGGAACAATTTCACAAATCCAATTACATCTAACCCAATTTAAAGCAACAGGCATTGGGAACAATTTGACAAATCCAATTACATCTAACCCAATTTAAAACAACAGGCATTGGGAATAATTTCACAAATCCAATTACATCTAACCCAATTTAAAGCAACAGGCATTGGGAACAATTTCACAAATCCAATTACATCTAACCCAATTTAAAGCAACAGGCATTGGGAACAATTTCACAAATCCAATTACATCTAACCCAATTTAAAACAACAGGCATTGGGAACAATTTCACAAATCCAATTACATCTAACCCAATTTAAAACAACAGGCATTGGGAACAATTTCACAAATCCAATTACATCTAACCCAATTTAAAGCAACAGGCAATGGGCCCAATTTCACAAATCCTATTACATCTAACCCAATTTAAAACAACAGGCATTGGGAACAATTTCACAAATCCAATTACATCTAACCCAATTTAAAACAACAGGCATTGGGAACAATTTCACAAATCCAATTACATCTAGCCCAATTTAAAGCGACAGTCAATGGGCCCAATTTCACAAATCTAATTATATATAACCCAATTTAAAGCGAAAGTCAGTGGGCCCAATTACATCTAACCCAATTTAAAGCGACCTGCAATGGGCCCAATTTCACAAATCCTATTAAAACCAATCCAATTTAAAGCGACAGGCATTGTAACAGCACAGATACTAATAAGCTACATATAGATACCTGTTCCCACGCCAAGGCTGTAAGGAAAATAGCACATGAAAACGTGCAGGAAAGCAATAGGAACATGCAGGTACATTCCTAAGGGCAATGACCTATGATTTTTTATTCGGGAGGGGGCGGGGAAGGGGGTGGGGGTAAGGGAAGTAAGCAACTACCGTTTCCAAGAATCTTTTTACTCAAGGAATGTTTTTACCTCCAGCTGTACTTTCACAAAATAAAAAGGGGTTTCTTTGAAATCTGTGGTTGTGCCTGATTTAGCATCAGAAACTGATTCCTTGGTCACTAATGCAAAAAATTCCACAAATATTTTGATAAAAAAAACACCAATAAAGGTACTAAATAAGAAAGTCTTAAAAAAACTAATTTAGTAAGTCAAATAAATATAAACGAGAAATAAACATCAGTAAAGTTACTAAGCAACTGTTCATTTATTAGGTCAAATAAGAAATCTATAATCGACAAATTACAAATAAAGCTATTTGTACAAGTAGAAGAATGCATAAACAAAATGAAAAAGAAAATTATGAAAGCTAATCGTACTGAAAACCTCAAGAGAGAAGAAGAAGAAGAAGAAGAAGAAGAAATAAACGACTCCGAAGAAGAAGGCCATGATCAAGGAGACCGACACAATGAACAAGCATTTACGTAACTTGCCCGTTTTGTCAGAATGGCGACATTCTCCGGCATTTCCGTTCGCCTCATATATTTGGAGCGTGTGACCTTGCCTTCAACGGCTGTCCAAGGACGCCCCTACCTGGGCACCGTCGGGGCAGGCTAGGTCAGCTCGCCCCTGAGATGTGCTTGTTTTCTGAAGGAGATTTTTAGTTTTCCTGAAGGGATTTGTCGTTGATTTATTAGATTTTTATTCCATTTTGGAGTTGATTAAAATTGGTTTTAAGTTTGGTGCTTCATATTTTGGTTCAAACAAATAATATTGAGACGCCTTAAATTTGATTCTGATTACATTACTTGATACAGATAAAAATTGCTGACCTTAACAGTCGTGATTGCATTGTTGGTTCATCATCATCCTCATCATTTTCTCCTACGCCTATTGACGCAAAGGGCCTCGAGAGGATTCATTGGCTATATTCATCAAAGGATAGCCAGTTCTTTGTGATGCGAAGTATATATGTATATATATACATATATATATATATATCATATATATATATATATATATATATATATATATATATATATATATATGTATGTATATACATATACATATATATATATATATATATATATATTATATACATATACATATATATATATATATATATATATATATATATACACACACACATAACAACAGCAGAGAACACAACAACAGAAAGAGAGAGAGAGAGAGAGAGAGAGAGAGAGAGAGAGAGAGAGAGAGAGAGAGAGAGAGAGAGAGATATTTGCATTAAATTAAATTGTAAAAATTATAAAATCCCTTTAATGTGCCATATTACAATATTAGAATTAAATATAAATGAACTATATCATGAGTTACTTTTATATTAGTTGAATGTGTCACTAGTGAATTCGCTTACTAAAGGTTAGCTTAGTAAAAGGCTGATGCGCTGAACACAGTCTTAAGAATATAAAATTTTGCTATGCAAGAAAGTAACAAAAGAAACATACCTTTTTTTTTTTCTTTAGTAGAAATGAACAATAAATATAAAGTTTTGCTATGCTAGAAAGTAACAAAAGAAACATACCTTTTTTTTTTCTTTAGTAGAAATGAACAATAAGTACCCCAAAGGCAATACCTTTGGATTACAATTCCAGCATGCAAGTGAATTTCATTAATGTATTATTATTAGTAGTAGTATTATTATTATTATTATTATTATTATTATTATTATTATTATTATTATTATTATTATTATTATTATTATTTTTATGATGATGATGATAATAAATAACTATTATAACGATAAACAATTAAATTTTTTCCTCCATACAAACGTTCGCCAGATCAATCTTAGCATTTCATTCATTCAGACATTCATTCATTAAAGAACCAAAAAGGAATTTGAATGCACATAACATCTGCTTCTTCATTATTATATTACGCACGTGCATTTAGTGGAGAAAGCCGAATAAATCAGCATTGCATCAAGGGAGGGGGGGGAGGTGAACGTAGATTTGGGGGTGGGTGGGTTGAGTGATGGAATGTCATGGCAGGGAGCTTGAAATGACGGGTTGTTTTGGAATCCTTGGTAAACATGCACGGCATTTCCTGCTTCCAGTCAATTGAAGGGCGAGTAGGAGGAGGAGGAGGAGGAGATGGTGAAGTAAGAGTTGGACGAGGGTGGGGGGTAGGAGAGGAGAGGGGGGTGGGGGTGGAGGTTGCATGAGGAAAGAGATGGGAGAGGAGAAAATAGTGGTGGTAGCACCTTCGGGATTATACTGTAGATATATCCTGTTCATATGAATTCATTATGTGAAATAACTTGGTATATTTTAAGATCATTTACACCAGATGGCGATAATGATTAGGATTCAACATTTGATGGTTATATAAGCCAGGTGTTTTGTTAGTTACGATATCGCGAAGATCTATGGAAGGGTTCACTATGATGAACGGTGCTTGATAAAAAAAGAAGAAAAACCTATGCTTATTTATTAGGCGTACGTAAAAAAAAGCTATAGATAGATATTTTGCGATAGGAAAATATAATGAAAAAATAAGCAAAAAAAAAAAAAAAAAAAAAAAAAAACTGGGTAGATACTTTGCTAGAGGATCAAACTAACAGTCAAAATAGGTTTTAACATAAGAAACGCAATAAAGAAAATAAAAATGAAAAGCAGCGTGCATTGAAATTTCTTAAGGGATGGAATTGAAATTTCTCCTGCGAATGATGAATGTGGAAAGATAAAAACAAGCAAAGAGCATTATCCTTAAAAAGCCACAATCTCTATTAGGAAAAAATGAAGAGTAGATGGTAGAGTCTACTGGTGAATATTTTGTTCACAGAGAAATGATTTTGGGAAAAAATGTTAAAATGATTAGTGTAGTGAACACAAGAAAGTTTCTCTATGGAATAATTTTTTTTTTTTGAGAAACCGCACACTAAGAGGAGCAAAACGAACTAAAATAAGATTTTATCCCCCCCCCCCCCAAAAAAAAAGGATCTATATGACAAAAATACGAAAAAAGATATTTTTATAAGAAAAATGGACCAAAATAAAGAATTTTAAACTTAACGAACATTGTTTCCCTCTATATCCATACGAAATTACGTCAGTTATTCACGAAGCCAATCGTAAGTTGCTATCCGGTTTTTTTTTTTTTTTTTTTTTTTTTTTTTTTTTTTTTTTTTTTTTTTTTGGTTATTCAGAAAATCATGCTCGGTAAACGACACATCAACTCCCGTATCAACATTCATCAGAAGTGCCTCGAGTGTTGATGAATACATCAATATGATTAGCACGCGCTCTCTCTCTCTCTCTCTCTCTCTCTCTCTCTCTCTCTCTCTCTCTCTCTGTGTGACCGCTTGCAGTTAGACTTAGATTTGTAAGCTCAGTTGTAGGTACCAGTAATATTTTTTTTTAGTTTCAAGTTAGTTACGTTAAACCTACATTTGTTCCCCATCGGAAAAGAACTTTCAGCTACTTTTTTTTTTCTAAATATAATTGTCTTATGGTGGCCCATTGGAAACGTCCCTGCTTTGGCGAATTGCCAGACTGGGGTTGGAGTCCCGCTCAAACTCGATAGTTTCTTGTATTGTCTGCAACCTCACCATCCTTGTGAGCTAAGGATGGGGTGTTTTGCGGGAGCCTATAGGTCTACCTGCTGAGTCATGAGCAGCCGTTGATTGATCCTTCCTGGTCCTGGCTTGGATGGAGATGGGGCTTGGGCGCTGATCATATGTATATATGATCAGTCTTTAGGGCATTGTCCAGCTAGTCAGGGCATTGTCAATGTCCTTTGCCAATACCATACATGAGAGGCCTTTTAACCTTTATTTGTTTGCATTTTATTAAGTGGAAGGTTGATGACTGGTTTAGATAAACCGACTTATGACAGCACGGGCCATTGCACAGCGGTGGCCTCTGTGATGGTAAGGTTTAGAAAGTGAAAAAAAAAATGCCTAGTGAAACCTTTTGGACTCGGACATAACAAGCGAAAATATTTCATTGAGTCTTCCTGGGAAAGTTTATACATTATCTCTCTGATTGCGAAGTATTATTGTTTAATACTCGAGCATTGTCGTTCCGATTAAAAGGGTTTTCTGATTGGAGATCTTTCTGATACTCAAGTAGAGGGAAGATTTGGCTTTAAAATGGCAGTGATGATGATGATGATGATTATAATGCTAGTGGTAATGATGGTAATGATGAAGATAATTTAATGATGCTGATGATAATGGTGGTGGTGATAAGGATGATGCTGATGATAATGGTGGTGGTGATAATGATGATGCTGATGATAATACTGGTGGTGACAATGATAATGCTGGTGGTGATAATGATGATGCTGATGATAATACTGGTGGTGATAATGATGATGGTGATGACAATGCTGGTGGTGATAATGATGATGCTAATGATAATGCTAGTGGTGATAATGATGATGCTGATGATAATGCTGATGGTGATAATGATAATGATGATGGTGATTCTTTAGCATTAACTCTTTCAAAGTATAAAGTATTACTATCTCTAAAGCATTTAATATTAACTATATTTAACCTATCAAGATGAAAATGCCTCTGAAGTATCACTTAAATATTGTCTTTTTCATCCTTCTAGATGAAGCACGCCACCATGAAAGGAATGGAGAAACTTTTTAAGCTGCTGGTAAGTACCCTTCTACGCCTTTTTTCTTTTCCCTCAATTTTAATTGATGATTTCACGATGCCTTTATTATTTTTTATGTTATCAACTGTTTTCATTCTGTTTTATTTTCGTTCCCTTTTTAGTAAATTACATCCGCCAACGAAGTTGGAGGGAGGTTATGTTTTCTATCATTCTATTTTATTTTCGTTACCTTTTACTAAATTATATCCGCCAACAAAGTTGGAAGGAGGCTATGTTTTCGCCCCTGTGTGTGTTTGTGAAAAGCTTCCTGACCATAATTTTATTCGTAGAGTAATGAAACCTGCAAGGATTGAATGCTATGTAAAAAGCTGGAAATTATCAAATTTTGGAAAGTCAAGGTCAAATGTCACTGTCACGGTCAAGCAAAATGTCCAGTTCACCTAATCAGCCATAAGTTTGGATATCGTTGTCACAGGGACTTCAAATTTGGTTCATATTTGAGTGTATGAAAATCCATTCCAATTAATAAATGTTGAGGTCTAAGGTCAAGGTCAAAGTTAAACAAAAGGTCAAGAAATAAGTTGCTGCGTTGGAGGTCTGCGCTCTACTGAGTGCCCCTCTAGTTGGAATAGCGTCATGGCAGTAGATTAACAACTGGCGGGGACACTTTGTATGTTAAATAAATCAATATTATCATTTAGTTAAGAGTGTTAGGTTATTATGTTTGGTTACAGTTTTTGGATTTGACGATTTGGTAACGTTTCTTGTTGATAGTCAATAATCAGGTGCTATATTATATAATTACTTTGTGAATAAAGTCTATAGTGTTACGGTTGTCTAAGCTAGGTTGTATATGTAACTGAATATAGTGTTACGGTTGTCTAAGCTAGGTTGTATATGTAACTGAATATAGTGTTACGGTTGTCTAAGCTAGGTTGTATATGTAACTGAATATAGTGTTACGGTTGTCTAAGCTAGGTTGTATATGTAACTGAATATAGTGTTATTCCGCATTCCATTCTGGTTCTTGAGTTTCATCAGTGTTTTTTTTTTAAGAAGGCCCTTGTCTCTAAAACAGTCCAGAGATCGTCATAGTTTCAGTTCTCCCGTATAAGTAAAGTCCTGTTTTAAGGTATGCAACTGCTTCCTGATTTCGATGATATGTCTTAAGGAGCTTTCGTAATGTTTGTAACTTGACTTTAATTAGGATTGGTATACTGACTCAGTTAGGTGAAATGTACTGGTACATATTTTTTAAATTGCTTAATTTCCTAATATAAGAAGGTTTTGGAGTTGGAGATTATTTCGTTGGTCTAGATAAAGGCTTTGATCTAGCACTTTCTCCAAAATGTGATTTTGCTGTAATCTGTTGAAAAACTAGAAAATTGGTATAATTTTCTCTCATTCAAAATTATTTAGTTTTAATTAATGATGTTTTTTTTTTTTTTTTTTTTTTTGCTATATGCCTTCCCTTTCAAAGTGATTTTCTTTTCAAATGGATAGAATTAAACATTTTGTGGTATTAACCAAAGAAGGAAAAACTAAAATCAGTAATGAAAAGGGTTATGAGTCTCAATAATTCCAACCAGAAGACACACGGGCTTCACAAGGATGCATAATTGCAGTTCTTATTTAAAGGTTTAAAGGTTGTTCATGAGTGGCGGGGTAAGGGACAGGACAATGTCCTAGGGAACGACCATATATACTCTTGATCATAGCCTCAGCCCCCTCTCCACCCAAGCTATAGGACCAAGAAGGGCCAGGCAATGGCTACTGATGACTCAGTAGCTGGGCCCATAGGCTCCCCCCCCCCCTATCCCGATATCACAGGGATGGAGAGCTGCAAAATTGGCTCGAACTTCCGACCCAGGATTGTGACTCAGAGACGTTGTCAACTAACTGTCACTCCAAAATCAAACCATTGTTCTCTAGTCTTGGGTAATGCCATAACCTCTGTAACATGGTCCTCCACTGTCTTGGGTTAGAGTTCTCTTGCTTGAGGGTACACTCGGACACACTATTCTATCTAATTTCTCTTCTTGTTTTGTTAAAGTTTTTATAGTTTATATAGGAGATGTTTATTTTCATGTTACTGTTCTTAAAATATTTTATTTTTCCCTGTTTCCGTTCCTCACTGGGCTATTTGCCCTGTTGGGGCCCCTGGGCTTATAGCATCCTGCTTTTATAACTAGGGTTGTAGCTTAGCAAGTAATAATAATAATAACAATAACTCCAGACTGGCTTTTGATGTTTGGTAGAGTCCAGGGGTCCACGTTAATGCTAGTGCAAACCAACCAATCATTTCTAGAATTCGCATCGCTCAATCAAGTTTGCTCCGTCTGAATCCAGCCAGATGGAATGACAAGAAATCTTAATTTGTTAACACGTAGAAAAATAGCTTACGATGCGAACTTGTCCTCGCTGTTGATGTCAAATCATAAGCTTATTTGAATTTGTGCCTGAATGATACTCGTTGAAATGGTTTCAGTACCAATCGTTTTAATTTTTGATTAATACCTGTGATTTCATTGCTAATGGTCTTGCAATTGATTTGTTTAAATTTTTTTAATTTTCTGATAACCCTCATTATGGAAATTAATTGATCCACTACATATCGTTAGAAACTTTGGTCTCACTGGTCCATCATTGTTGCTTTGAAACTGATGTAGACAAATCTTAATACATTTATGTACTGTAATATATATCCAGGTAGTCCATGTTACTAATCGTTTGCCATAAATAAATCTATGTGATTTGTTGAGACCAATTCAAGATAGAATATTAATAACAGTCTCAGTTCTGTCTGTTTATTGATCTGTCACAGATTATTACTGCAAATATCTGGAGTTTTCTTTACTCTCGTTTTGTGCGCAACGAACAAATGGCTGTGCGCTCTATGAGTTTTTATAAGCTATTTAAAATCGGCAGAAGAAACTAATCTAGATTTCCAATTAATTCTCAGAAGCGAGTAACTAAAGAGTGTTGCCAACGCATCTGTGACGTCATCAATGCTGCGGCAAAGACTCCCATCGTATAAGCAATACTTCATGATTACAAACGTTACCAATGGTTTGGGTAATAATAACAGGGTTTCTCAACAGTTGTATCATTGGAAGATGTGCTAAATTGAAGATAGAAAATTCACTGGAAATAGTAAATAATATTTTTGCGCTTAAAGAAGTTGTTATTTGTTAAGGAACCTTTCCTGCATGTGCATTAAGTTATAGGTACTAGTTCTCATGGAATTAAGTAACTGACCACGCCGAGAGAGAGAGAGAGAGAGAGAGAGAGAGAGAGAGAGAGAGAGAGAGAGAGAGAGAGAGAGAGAGAGAGAAGAGATACGTCATGCTGATTTGTTATATTGCTTTTTTTATGATTTTACTTTTATTTTCGACGTTTGCAAATTGAGAAGTTTCGGTTGAAGAGTTGCCATTTTTTCACAGCAATCTTCATTTGCAACTTTAATTATTATTATTATTACTATCCAAGATACAACCCTAGTTGGAAAAGCAAGATGCTATAAGGCCAGGGGCTCCAACAGGGAAAAATAGCCCAGTGAGGAAAGAAAATAAGGAAATAGATAAATGAAGAGAACAAATTAACAATAAATCATTCTAAAATAAGTAACAACGTCAAAACAGACATGTCATATATAAACTATTAACAACATCAAATGCTTAGATATGATTCTTTTTCACACAGTGATTTTTCAAATTTTGTAGGAGATATTATTATTATTATTATTATTATTATTATTATTATTATTATTATTATAATCACTTGCTAAGCTACAACTCTAGTTGGAAAAGCAGGATGCTACAAGCCTAAGGGGTCCAACAGGGAAAATAGCCCAGTGAAGAAAGGAAAGAAGGAAATACAATGCAAGAGAAATTTAACAACAATAACAATACTGAAATAAATCTTTCATTGTATAAACTATAAAAACTTCAAAATAACAAGAGGATAAAAACTTATGTCATTTCTCGGGAAGTTAATCTTCAAAGGTATCCAAGAAATATACCCTCGTGTAGAATGTTCTTTTTTGAATATTGTAGTTATTTAAGTGAACTAATTTTATGACCCCAGCGGAAACAGTTGACCTATAAGTGATAATGATGATGATAATATTGGTGGTGATAATGATGATG
Organism: Palaemon carinicauda; assembly: GCF_036898095.1. Classification (NCBI taxonomy): domain Eukaryota; kingdom Metazoa; phylum Arthropoda; class Malacostraca; order Decapoda; family Palaemonidae; genus Palaemon; species Palaemon carinicauda. Next base: position 127,699,097 of record NC_090729.1, read on the forward strand.
ATGATGATGTTTGGTGGTAATGGAGGTAATGATGATGTTGATGATAATACTGGTGGTGATAATGATAATGATGATGATGATGATAATGTTGATGATAATGTTGGTGGTAATGATTGTGATGATGATGTTGATGATAATTCAGGTAGTGATGATGATGATGATGTTGTTGGTAATGATGGTGATGATGATGCTGATGATAATGCTGGTGGTGATAATGGTGATGATGATGGTGATGATGATGTTGTTGGTAATGATGGTGATGATGATGCTGATGATAATGCTGGTGGTGATAATGGTGATGAGGATGATTTTGGTGGTAATGATGGTGATGATAATGCTGATGATAATGCTGGTTGTGATAATGATGATTTTGGTGGCAATGATGGTGATGATGATGCTGATGATAATGCTGGTGGTGATAATGATGATGATGCTGTTGGTAATGATGGTGATGATGATAAAGCTGGTGGTGATAATGATGATGATGATAATGATGGTGGTGGTAATGAGGGTGATGATGAGGCTGATGATAATGCTGGTGGGGATAATGATGGTGATGATGATGATTTTGTTGGTAATGATGGTGATGATAAGGCTGATGATAATTCTGGTGGTGATAATGATGATGATGATGATGATGATTTTCGTGGTAATGATGGTGATGATAAGGCTGATGATAATTCTGGTGGTGATAATGATGATGATGATGATGATGATTTTGGTGGTAATGATGGTGATGATGATGATGATGATAATGATGGTGGTGGTAATGATGGTGATGATGAGGCTGATGATAATGCTGGTGGGGATAATGATGGTGATGATGATGATTTTGGTGGTAATGATGGTGATGATAAGGCTGATGATAATTCTGGTGGTTGTAATGATAATGATGATAATGATTCATTACCATTAACTGTCACTAAAGTATAAGGTATATCTATTGCTAAAGTATTAATATTAACTATATTTAAACTATTAAGTACAGTAATACCTTTGAAGTATCACTTAGATATTGCCTTGGAGTGAGGTTGGGATACCGTCAACTATAGTCCATTTCTTTTAGCGATGCATATTTGCACCGACTCGCAGCGGTGCCCTTTTAGCTCGTCCAACCAATCAGCGATCCGGAAACTTTTCCGAGCTAAAAGGGCACCGCTGTGAGTCGGTGCAAATATGCATCGCTAAAAGAAATGGACTATAGACGAGCTATTTTTACTAAAAGTTAAATAGCTATTGAGATAATGAACAGAGATGAAATACTATTAAGAACGATGAGATTTTTCCAAGCTTTTGAATGAATTCTGATGACCTAGTAGGGAATACATAAAAAAGGTTAATTAACATACTTTGAGACAATAAAATATTTGAATTAAAGTTTCTTGGATTATACGATCAAATATTTAATACTCACGAAACGAAAACCTGCAACTCAAAATTTCAGGATTTGCTGTTCTCCCTCAGTGAATAAAACAGGAGATTGATGTCTGTTGAAATACAATTGTTGTATTTATTGATTTCAGTAACTTTCTCATGTTCAAAGATCAGAGGTTTTACGTGGTCACGAAGAAATGATAAATGCAGGTTGACTGAATAACTTCAATTTTTTTTTTTTAATCCATATTATTGGCCCATACCAAATTTTACTTAAAACAACGCAGAATATCAATAAAAAACGTGACTTCTCTCATTTTTCAAAATAAGACTTAGGATAAGCATGTAAAAAAATGTGAGAAAATTAATATTATATCATAATGTATTTAAAAGACTGATAAGAATACTCGCCTTCCATTTTTTTTTACAAATAGTATTTTTATAAGAGGTACGATTTTTTTTTTTGTGAGAACCTAAGTATTCTATTATCATGTCTTGGAAGATATATAAGAAACTTGCCCTCTATTTTTTAAAAATAATGCTAAGTATGAACTTTACTGTATCCGAGATGCTAAATATTGTATTGTAATGTTTTAAAAGATGTTATAATTTTTTTAAAAAACATTTTTATAGATATGTTTTGATATAAGCAGGTACGCTATTTTTTTGCGGGAAACTAAATATTCTATCCCGATGTTTTGAAAAATTTATTATAATTTTTTTTACAATTTTGTAATATATGTTGGATGATAAACTTAAATAAATAATCATTTCAACGTTTACGGCTCATAAGTTTTATCTATTTAATTTATTAAAGGGGAAGAAGAATCTATTAGATTGATATTATAACCTTCCACATTAAGAAGAAGTTCAATATGGAATCTCTCTCTCTCTCTCTCTCTCTCTCTCTCTCTCTCTCTCTCTCTCTCATACCATACAACTATCATTCTTTTGGGCGTGCTCTCGACTTGTAGGAGTAATCCGCCATGTTTGGTTATGTGCACAATTCTATACTGTGTGCGGTCTCATTCAGATATGCCACTATGATATCATTTTTCTGTTTTGCACGATTGTGGCCTAATGGTAACGTCTCTGCCTGGTGATCGCCAGACTGGGGTTCGAGTCCTGCTCAAACTCTTAAGTTCCTTTATTATCTGCAACCTCTCCATCCTTGTGAGCAAAGGAGGGGGCCGGGTTGAGGGAGACTGTAGGTCTACTTACTGAGTCATCAGCAGCCATTGCCTGGCCCTCCCTGGTCCTAGCTTGGATGGAGAAGGGCCTTGGGCGCTGATCATATGCATATATGGTCAGTCGTTAGGTCACTGTCCTACTTTCTAGTGCAATGTCACTGTCCTTTGCCTTTGCCATTCATGAGTACCCTTTAAACCTTTAGACATGGTTGACGCAGCTTTTGATTGACACATGTCATTTTTTCTATTGAATAATTGGGAGATTTTCTGCAATTCATGTTGTAAATAGTTAATTTGGAATCTTATACATTCTTTTAAAAGCTTAGCAAGAGGCTCAATGATTTAAATATAATTCTGAGATAAATTTTGGCAAGAATTTCATCTGCAAATCGAAAAAAAGATTAAGACACTGAATTCAAATTATATATATATATGTATATATATATATATATATATATATATATATATATAAATATATATATATACATATATATATATATATATATATATATATTTATGTGCATGTGTATGTTTCTTTATATGTATACATATATAAAGCATATATATATATATATATATATATATATATATATATATATATGTGTGTGTGTGTGTGTATGTATATATACATGTATATATAAATATAGTTATATATAAATTGGCTATATGTATTGTAAGTCAATCAATTTTGTGGTATCTTGTAGACTTCTAATTATGGGTGAGCATTTTCAAAAACAATACACCAAGAAAAAGAAAATTGGTTATTCATTATGAAAGGTGATACCATCTACTGCTGGAATAGAATCAACAACTCTTCCAAACAATAAGCCTTCCAGTTCTATCCTACAGGAGTTTCAAAGGCTCTGAATTCATTATTCAAATTTACGAGGATGTGATTTATTTAGCAAAATCGAAAAATGATGTAATCCTTCCATTTAGGATTGATTTGTTAGAAAATAAACACAAACTATTGTTTGCCAATGCTGACATGGTTATTACTGTAATACATGATATTCCCATTGGATTATTATATATATTTTTATTTATTTATTTATTTCTTAATTTTTTTTTTTTTTTTTTTTTTTTTTTTTTTTGATAAAACTGGCAAATCCTAACCCTTCGGTGTTCCATTAATAACATTGAAAAGGGAAGATTTCTGTAAAAACTTTACTTATGATGTCCCCCTTTACCATTGTTTAAAACATTTGAGAAATCTGATAGCAGTCTAATGAACTATTTCAACCTACAAGTAAAATGATAACGTCATCGAAATTAAGCTTTTCAAAGTCATCACTCCTCACAGGATTCTCCATCTCTTTCCTGTTACTATGGCAACGCATAGCGCAATTGCAGTGGCAGCATCAGCAGCTCGTCCAAGGAGAGACACGATCCTCACCAGTAGCAATATTCTAGAAAGAAAGTCCGGGTCAGGGGGTTGTTAGCGAGCGGCCATAATTCCCACAGACATCTTATGATGTCATCTTATCTTTGACAGCACAAGCCTGGGAACCTCCTCAGAATACCCTTACGTCTATTGCTATGCTGAGGCATGATCACCCGAGTGGGTGTCTGACGGGCTTCTATCATTCCTGGTCAGGTGTCCCCCTTTGGGTGCTTCGACCGCCCACAGATTTCTCGCTCCCGAACACCCAGCATCCAAGATCTGTATGTGCGCATATGTGGACCTATATATACTGGTAGAATAAACAGTAATTTCACGGAGTTTTGAGGAATGAAAATGATTTTTAAGATGACGTTGTATGTACTGAAGCCACGTTTTGTATTGATTTTTAAAAGTTATATATCGGTCATGATAAAAATAACAACATAAACTAAGTCTTTGCGATATTTCAGTCCACAGCTTAATCAGGAGCAAAATATCACTTATAACCCAGTTAAAGATAGACTTGTCTTAGACAGTATATCATAAAGACTGTGTCCTTTTAACCCGTGAGCTGAAGAATAATTAGTTCCTATCCCCAAGGAAATATTAGTGACGTACCCCTAACCAAGGGATTGACATGTCCATAGCTTAACAGACGGTGGTATTGACATGCCCATAGGGTAACAGACAGGTCAGATATATAGAGGGAGTATCTTTCCCCGCAAGCGAGTGCCCATGATGGGAATAGCGTATGGGGGAGTGCCAATGACTAACCCTGAACGATGCCAACTGATTCGCGCAGCTATCTGCCGTCCTGCGCAATTGGTTCATGCCTTTCTTTCCTATCGAGATATTTAGTTGCAACTGAAGTAGCAGGAAGAGAAAATATATTACAGTTGCATTATATCGAAACTTCTTTAACAATGTACATTTATGGATATCATATGAGTCGGCTCTTGGGAAAGGTGCAGTCGGTTCTTGTACACGAAAGGGAACGAGAGCGAACGAAAGCATGTGAAACATTTGTCCGAGTCTAGATGCAGGAAGTCCGGGAGTAGAAGTGTGATGTTTTGATCTTTAAAATATACCCTGAGATGTCTGTTTTATTTGTTTGTAGGGGTCGTATGCCGGGGTTGAGTGGTACCCAAAAAATTTTCTTCGTCTCTCTCTCTCTCTCTCTCTCTCTCTCTCTCTCTCTCTCTCTCTCTCTCTCTCTCTCCTCTCTCTCTCTCCTCTCTCCAAATTGGAAAAAGTAATTTTGATAGCACAAGCTTCTCTGTAAAGATAATCTTAGGTAGGTGGTAGATAACGTGTTTCAGATTCAACGTAATCATCACTCTCTCTCTCTCTCTCTCTCTCTCTCCTCTCTCTCTCTCTCTCTCTCTCTCTCTCTCTCTCTCTCTCTCTCTCGACCAGTTTACTGTGTTAATTCTGTCGTATTTGACATTGCTAATAATATTATCTCGAGCATTATTGTTCTGGGTACACTAAATAATTTCCTCAAATAATATATTGTCTGAATGCAAATCTGTTTCGCTAATTTTAATTAATTTTGTGCAATTTTGTATGGTCAACCTGCTAATTGATGTTTGTACAATATCACTGATATTATTGTATATCTCATTTTTTTTGCTGATATCAAAAGTGTAAGATCACTGTACCCCCCTTTTGTAACTGTATATGGCTTTTGCTGAAATAAAGATTATTATTATTATTATTATTATTATTATTATTATTATTATTATTATTATTATTATTATTATTATTATTATTATTATATAGCGTTTGCTCTTGCCATGGCCTTAATCAGTCATCTCGTCCCTTTTTGTAACTGCTATACGATCAATTTATCGTTTCCTTTGAGTTTAAAATCCCCCCTATAAACGTGAGTTGGACCTTCCAGTCAATTAGCTTCTACGAATACACACACATATACATATGTGTATAAATGCATATACATGATATATAAATGTATATGAATACATATACTTATACAAATACGTATATATGTATGTAAATATAAATGCATATTTATTTATGAGTATATACACTATATATATATATATATATATATATATATATATATATATATATATATATATATATACAAACGATCATATATATGTATATATACTGTATATATATATATATATATATATATATATATAGGCTATATGTTTATATATATAAGTATATCTATCTATCTATCTATCTATCTATATATATATATATTTATATATATTACATATATATATATATATATATATATATATATATATATATATATATATATATATATATATATATAGAGAGAGAGAGAGAGAGAGAGAGAGAGAGAGAGAGAGAGAGAGAGAGAGAGAGAGAGAGAGATATTATGTTTGTGTACATACACAGTATATGTACTGCCAGGAAACCCTCATGTAGTTCTATAGGATGTAGAATCAATAGGTTTTTCTTCTTTTCCCAAATATATCTTCGAATGCTGTTGACAAATATGGCGTCATTTAGCTCATTACTTCTATTATAAGTCCCAGAAGATGATTTGCTGGAAATGTACTGTGAAGTTTCAGATCCTTCCCATTTGTGTGAAGTTCACTTTGAAGTTTCAGGATTCTCCAGCAAACTTCCTTGGTTGTTCTTATTTGGTTATGTTAGGGTGCCAGAGAACTTCAAATCAATCAATCTTATTTGTTTATAATGTTTCATGGTTTTCCCAGAAGAATTTTCATGAAGTTGATTCTGATTGTCCTCAAAGTGAAGAATCATCAATGCCAGTTAGGTTGTTATATTTCATAATCGTCCAGAAAAGATTAATCTTGGTTTTTCAATAAATCTGAAACAATACATAATTTATTAGATGGTAATTGAAGAGTAGGCTTCGTCTTGCATAAATGCAAATTCAATTGCTTAAAATAATACTTCCAGAAAATAATTATCTATATCATAATATTGACAACAACAAATGCAGCTGTTTGTAGTCCACTGCAGGACAAAGGCCTCATACATGTTCTTAATTATTACTGAGGTTTGGCCATTTTCATTACCACGCTAGCCACTGCATATTGGTTATGGTGGGAAATTTTACTCTAATCGCTTTCAGCAAACCAACCTAGTATGAATGGCCTTAACTAATACAGTTTTGGTGATCATGGCGACACACAAACCCTTTCACCACATTAAGGTATCCCCACTCAGAAATGGATGATATTGAAATTGGACCGTTAATCATGATTCCCTTTAAACATGTTCTTATCAATAATAATAATAATAATAATAATAATAATAATAATAATAATGTTTTCTTTTCATGAAATGAAGACTGGAAAGAAATAGATCAGAGAAGAACACTTGAGGTTATACAAAAAAAAAAAAAAAAAAAAAAAAAAAAAAAAAAAAAAAAAAAAAAAAAAAAAAAAAAAACCTCTCATCAGGAGCCAAAGAACAACATTTCGGACATTTGATATTGACACTAGATGTCATTCGGTCTCAGTTTAAGAGATATGTTCGTCAACACTTTATGACTTTGGTCCATCAACTGTTTTCTTCTTCTTCCTCTTCTTTTCTGCCTGTTTTAATTCTGTTTCTTGTTTTAACACCTCGTGTTTTATGAAGTTAGTCCATCAACTGTTTCTTCTTCTTCCTCTTCTTTTTCTTCGTGCTTTACCTCTTCTTCTTGTTTTATGAAGTTAGTTCATCAGTTGTTTTCTTTTTTCTTCCTATTCTTTTTGTTCTTGCTTTACTTCTTTCTCTTGTTTTATGAAGTTAGTCCATTAACTGTTTTCTTCTTCTTCCACTTCTTTTTGTTCTTGCTTTACTTCTTGTTTTATGAAGTAAATCCATCAACTGTTCTCTTCTTCTTCCACTTCTTTTACTTCCTGTTTTACTTCTTCTTGTTTTACTCTTCTTGTTGTATGAAGGTAGTCCATCAACTCTTTTCTTCGTCTTCCACTTCATTTTCTTCCTGTATTACTCCTTGTTATACTTTTATTTACTATCTTTTTATGGTAGATTGACCTGGGTTGACCGGCTTTTCTACATCGCACTGTAACTCAGTTTGGCCTCTTTAATGAGACCCGTGACTGGGTAATCTTTTTATCATTGATAACTCATTTTTTTTTTATTTCATTTTTTCTCACATATATGAAACAAGTTTTTATCATCTTCTCTTGCTTTGTCTTTTCTTTGAATTGCTCAAATTTCAAGTAAGATTATTTTGGTCAGCAAATCTATGTATACAGCATACACAACAATTTCAAGATTTATAAAGAGCTCTTGAATTTCCAATGCCTCTCTCCTCTCATCTCTCTCTCTCTCTCTCTCTCTCTCTCTCTCTCTCTCTCTCTCTCTCTCTCTCTCTCTCTCATATACTACGATTCACAAATCTTCGCTTTTCCAATTATTAGGCAATCTTTGCAAAGCAAAGGACCTTTTGAGAAGAATGTCTTTGTTAGCCATTGTTGTGCAAGACTTTGGCCTCACTCCCCCCCCCCACAACCCCACAATTCCCTCCCAGACCCCAACAGATAATGAACTTTACCAGTCAAGCACCTTTACTTTCTTTTCTCTATTTTTAGTAGCTCCCCAAATTTAGAAGGGGGAGGGGCGGTTTGACATTATGTTAGGGAGTGACTCGAGATGCCTTCCAGACAAACTTTCAGTAGACAAAAAGCACTCCCAGCTGTGGTCTTTACAACATCGTCCCCCAATCGCCCATTGTTCCTCCAGGCCCCTATACATGTGACCCCCTGGCGGCAGACTGCGCAAGCTCAAGGGAACAGCAAGAGTCTGTGTTCAGCTTTTACCATCCCTTCCCTAAGGACAATGAGTGATATGCCTTTAGTATAGCCCACCCTTTCCTCTCTTTCCCACTCTCTCCATCGAGGTAGAAAGAATTCGGGAGGGACAAACGTTCATGAATTAAAACAAATGAGTATTAGGTTTCACAAGGAAATTGCGTTTTTTTTTATTTACAAATTTATGAATGTTTTATAAATGTTTTACTGCTTAAAAAATTGATAAAAATCACTGGAACAATCGTACAGATTTGATACTGGCAAAATAATGGGGTATCAGAGGCACAGAAATATTTTGATTGAAATTTAGATTTAATGAAATAGCCGACATTAAAGAACAAAATTATGTAGCTATCATTAAGCATTGTAATATTGTCGTATCTTATCCATTCAGTCTCAAATTAGGTGTCGGTGAAGAGTGTATGTTTTGTCTTTATTTCGACTGTAGTCAACTTAGATAAAATCTGTTCAAATGAAAACCTATCAACTAATAATTAAGGGAAATAACATCTTATTTTCAAATTTATATGTCTGTTTTAAATATTTAAAGATTACAAACATATATGAACACATATATGAAAAGGCTTCTTTTCAAGTATCTTCTTCAATGACTTATGAAATATATATATATATATATATATATATATATATATATATATATATATATATATATATATGTAAATGTATATATATATATATATATATATATATATATATATATATATATATATATATATTTGTTTATAATGCATTGCAGTAATTTATGTAATCGACCTCTTAAATTTCATTTTGACGATTGTCATGAACGGTACTCAGATTTCTAAATGTATAATGTGATTCCGTGTTAGTGGCAAACAAGCACTATTAGTGATATTATTTTCCGATAATTAGTATTTCTAACATCTATTGTGAATTTAACAACTGCATTAACATGAAATCAGAGCCTAAGAGCCATTGACTTTTAGGCTTCTGCGCAATATTGATATAAATCTTGTTACGCTTAACTAGGAAAATCTAGACACTAGCGTCTTCCACTGGTGAGGTCATTGGAAGGTCAAACTACATTTGGTCTTATGCATCTCTTAACTATATGTTTAGTAGATTGATAGTTCGCTTTAGAATATTAATTATATCATGATTTTCTTATTTAGCTGGACATTATTTTACACATTACGGTACATTTAATCTCTCTCCCTCTTTTGCATGCACATGCGCAAGAGCAAATGGTTTAACAAAATAACCTACGCACAACGTACGCCCCGTTTGACT
>NC_090729.1:127709606-127727106 GCF_036898095.1 Palaemon carinicauda
AACCGTCGTAGGAAAAGATGATGATGCACACAAACACACACGCACACAAACACACACGCACACAAACACATATGAATATATATATATATATATATATATACACATATGTATATATATATATATATATAGTATTTTTCTCCTATTCCTATCACCTAATGGTATTTACATTTGAATTAAGCCACGCGTCTGCCTTATTAAATACACCTTCCTCAAAACGATCACCGTCTGTTTTAATCAACTACTGTGCTATTTTTAGTTTCTTTCTCTCAGAGGTTTTGGGTGAAGCGTGCTGGTTTCATATTCGCAGGAATTTCTAAAATAAGTAGAGAAAAGTATAGGAAGTCAAGAAAAATCCTCGCTCGTAACACCAAGGAATCCTTTCTTACATCCATTTCATTTTTGGTTTGTTCGTGTTACGACCTATTTACTCTCTCTCTCTCTCTCTCTCTCTCTCTCTCTCTGTCGATGACGCATCTCAGACAGGAGGTATTTCAGACTTGAGGAGGTGTTGCTAATCCTCCTCCTCCTCCTCCTCCTCCTCTTCTTCTTCTTCTCCTTCTTCTTCTTCTTCTTCTTCTTCTTCTTCTTCTTCTTCTTCTTCTTCTTCTTCTTCTTCTTCCCCTTTCACCAACATCAACTCCATCTCCATTATCGTCTCTTCTTTCTCCAACCTTCTGATGCTGATAAATTTCGATCACTATCATCAACGTCATATTCATTATCCTCTCGTTTCTCCAATACCTCAACATAAATGTGATCTTCATCACCTTCACATCCTCCTCCTCCTCCTCCTCCTCCTCCTCCATCAACAACAACAATATTTTATCCCTCTTTCTTTCTATACATCGTCATCCTGGTGCTCCTACTTTTGTTTCTCCTCCACCTTCAGTACCATTAATGTTTCCAACCCCTTCCTCCTCCTCTCCATCCTTCTCCTCCTCTCCTTACTTCTCCTCTTCCTTTTCTTCTCCATCCTCCTCCTCCTCTTTTCCTATCTCTTCAAAATGCTCTTATTTGTCTACTCCTACTCCTGTTCCTGTTCCTCTTTGTCCCCTCCTACTCCTGTTCCTCTTCCTTCTCTTCCTCTTGTTCCTCTTTTTCCTTCTCCTACTCCTGTTCCTCCTCCTCCTATTACTCCTCCTCCTGTTTCCTCCTCCTCCTGTTCCTCTTTGTCCCCCTCCTACTCCTGTTCCTCATCCTCCTCCTCCTCCTCTTTCTCCTGCTCCTCTTTGTCCCCTTCTTACTCCTGTTTCTCTTCCTTTTCCTCTTGCTCCCCTTTTCCCTCTCCTACTCATGTTCCTCTTCCTCCTCTTACTGTTCCTCTTGCTCCTCGATTTCCTTCTCTTGCTTCGGTTCCACTTCCTCCTTTTCATTTTCTTCTTGTTCCTCTTTGGCCCCCTCCTACTCCTGTACCTCTTCCTCCTCTTCCTTTACTTTCTCCTCTTTTCCCCTCCTACACATGATACTATTCCTCCTCTGCCTGCTCTTTATTTTCCTTTTACTCCTGTTCCTCTTCCTTCTCTTCCTTTTACTTCTGCTCCTCTTTTTCCTTCTCCTACTCCTGTTTCTCTTCCTTATCCTCTTGCTCTTTTTTTCGTTCTCCTACTTTTGTCCGTCTTTCTTCTCTTCTTGCTTCTCTTTTTTTCCTTCTCTTACTCCGTGTCTCTTCTTTTTCCTCTCGCTCTTTTTTTCGTTCACCTACTTTTGTCCGTCTTCCTTCTCTTCTTGCTCCTATTTTTCCTTCTACTCCTGTTCCACTTTAATCCTCTCCATCCTCCTCCCCTTCCTTCCATCACCTTCTCCCCATTCTTCCCAGAATTTAGCAAGGATCTATTTTCGCGTTCATCTGAAGAGCAAAAATAAGTTGGCTGTCTCTCCAGCTATCCCAAGGTTGGATAATTCGGGCTGCCTTGCTCTCTTATCACTCTATCTATTGTAGACTAAACAGGTGGCCGTTTTAGACTTGTCGATGTCTATTCCACTCTTTCGATTGTATTAGCCTCATTTCTCGCGCATGAAAGAGGTTCTTGTATTTGGGCTGACACGAGAATGCTTTATTGATATCGCATTTTATGAATTCAATCTTCATCGAACTTTTTCTCAGCTAAAATGACAATTTCTTCAAGTATATCAAATGATAAGATTTCTTGACCGTTTCGTAGACTGGCGTTTGAGAGAGAGAGAGAGAGAGAGAGAGAGAGAGAGAGAGTTGAAACAGTAAATAAAAGTTCTCTCGTAAGGTAAACATCAACATAGCTTTGCAATTTTACTTTGTTTACTGTTTATTGTATAGATTCTCTCTCTCTCTCTCTCTCCTCTCTCTCTCTCTCTCTCTCTCTCTACACACACACACATACACACACAAACACACACACACACATGGGCGTGCGACATACGCGCTTGCATGCTTGTATTTTCGTGTGAACACGGGTATTTGCGCGTGTGCACGTGTGTGTTAAAGTTTACGTATGTTTCTGTATGTATGTAAGTGTGTGTTTGTGTACGTACGTATTTTGAGAAAAAACGACGAAATGATTGACCAGTATGTCGTTTAGTGCTGTCATTGCAAATACAGATATCATGGCCTACTCAAAATATGTTTTCTGTTTCAGAATTATCATATTTAAGCTTGCGATTAGCATAAAGTTTGTTCGTATAAAATTATTCAAGTAAACAAAACATTTCACTAAAACTGGAACTTAGTCTAATGAAAATTCTGTTAATTATAAATGAGGATTTTTATTTTCTATATCTGATTTAAAAGGATGATTTAAATTTAAGTAATACTTAGGTAAAGGCATTCCATATTATGAAATTAGGAGATGGAGACTTGTTAGAGTACTTTCTACTTTTACGTAATTTTAATTTAATTTCCTGATTACAACAAGACCCTTCGGATATTATTATTATTATTATTATTATTATTATTATTATTATTATTATTATTATTATTATTATTATTATTATTAGCCAAGCTACAACCCTAGTTGGAAAAGCAAGATGCTATAAGCCCAAGGGCTTCAACAGGGAAAATGGCTCAGTGAGGAAAGGAAATAAGGAAATAAATAAATGATGAGAATAAATTAACAATATATAATTCTAAAAACAGCAACAGCGTCAAAACAGATTTGTCCTATATAAACTATTAACAACGTCAAAAACAGATATGTCATACATAAACAATAAAAAGACTCATGTCAGCCTGGTCAACATAAAAACATTTGCTCCAACTTTGAACTTTTGTAGTTCTACTGATTCAACTACCCGATTAGGAAGATCATTCCACAACTTGGTAACAGCTGGAATAAAACATCTAGAATACTGTGTAGTATTGAGCCTCATGATGGAGAAGGCCTGGCTATTAGAATTAACTGCCTGCCTAGTATTACGAACAGGACAGTAAAAGGTTTCATGCAAAAATATTGTATATAGGATATTTAGATAATTGTTTTAAAATAAGAGAGACGTTTGAAATAATGAGATTTCCCGGCAACGGTTTATCTGAAACCATGTAAGTTCCTTCATCAAAAACATCACATTTCTAAAGTTGTCCTCATTAAAAACAGAATGAGTAACATATTTCTCTCTCTCTCTCTAAATATAAATAGAACTGACTCTCTTCCTCTCTATCTCTCTAAACAGGAAGAACTCTCTCTCTCTCTCTCTCTCTCTCTCTCTCTCTCTCAACATAAAGAGAACTGAGTCTCTTTCTCTCTAGCTCTCTAAACAGAAAGAGAGCTCTCTCTCTCTCTCTCTCTATCTCTATCTCTCTCTCTCTCTCTCTGTGTAAACACAAAGAGAACCGACTCTCAAAACAGAACGAGAACTCTCTCTCTCTCTCTCTCTCTCTGTGTGTGTGTGTGTGTGTGTGTGTAAACACAAAGAGAACCGACTCTCAAAACAGAAAGAGAACTCTCTCTCTCTCTCTCTCTCTCTCTCCCCTCTCTCTCTCTCTCTCTCTCTCTCTCTCTCTCAACATAAAGAGAACTCTCTCTCTCTCTCTCTCTCTCTCTCTCTCTCTCTAAACAAAGAGAACTCGCTCTCTCTCTCTCTCTCTCTCTCTCTCTCTCTCTCTCTCTGATGGCTTAATGCGCTTAATTTATGTGAGCCTTGCCACTCTAGCACGTGTCTATCTTGCGTATGTTCATAGTAAAAAAAAATCATTATTTGCAAAAAATAAATAACAAAACTCGGTCATTTACATTTTGCAAATAATGATTTTCCTTGGCGTTTTACTTTGTATGAGAACCAAGGCGTATAATTCAACATTGTGCATGTCTGAACAAAACTTCTATTCAGTCGTTATCAGCCGAAGAATATAAAAGAAACCAATTAAAAAGGATTATTTGACTCCACTAATAACCCAGTGTTAAGGTTTTTACAATAATAGCAGTATTATTACTACCTAAGCCACAACCCTAGTTTGAAATGCACGATGCTACAACAGTTGTGGAATGGTCTTCCTAGTCGGGTACTTGAATCGATAGAACTTCAAAGTTCAAACTTGCAGCAAATGTTATGCTGAATAGGCTCACATCAGTCCTTTTATAGTTTATATATGAAATATCTGTTTTGGTGTTGTTGATGTTTTTTATGTTTCATTTTGGTTGTTCATTACTTCTCATATCGTTTATTTGTTTCCTTATTTCTTTTCCTCACTAGGCTATTTTTTCCTGTTGGAACCCTTGGGCTTATAGCATCCTGCTTATCCAACTAGGGTTTTAGCTTAGCTAATAATAATAATAATAATAATAATAATAATAATAATAATAATAATAATGGTGATGAGGATGATGATGATGCTGAAGATGATGATGATAATGACAGGGAAAGCAGGTCAGTGCGGAAAGCAACTAGAGAAGTAACGAATAAAGTATATATGAGGATTAATACAAATATATATATAACATATAAGATATATTAAATTTAGTAACAACGTTAAAATAGATACATCATTTTAAAACTATGAAATTAAACTTATGTAAATCTCTTCAACAAAGAAAGCATTTGCAACATGTTTGAACTTCTGAAGTTCCACCGATTAAATTGCCTAATTACGAAGATCATTCCACAATCTGGTCCAATGCCTAAATAGAACTTCTAGAATACTTTATAGCATTAAGCCTTATAGTGGAGAAGGGAAGCCTGTTAGAAGTTACTGCAGACTTAATACTACGCACAGGATGGTACAGTCAGGGAAGATCTAAATGCAGAGGATGGTCAAAATTATGAAAAATACAAACAACTAGTTGAAAGACCTTGCCAGAGATCAGTATCAATATTAAGGATAAGGAATTTGATAAACCACATGATTCTGTCCAACCAATTAAGCAACTGAAGACCAGTTAGGAAAACAATATTCAAAACATGATCAAATGAAAATTAAAACATATCCTCAACGTATATCATCATCAAAGTCTTAAAATATTTTTTCAATGTGCCAAATTTTTTTGCGATTTTAAAAGAAATCCCGAATGCGTTTCTCAAAAGTAAATTTGCAATAAAGAATTACGCAAAGAATTTGAAATGCGTTGCACATGGTTAAAGATACCGGTACTTTATCAATGAAAACTTCTGTATATTGAGGAGCCATTGTCCTTGACCTCTTTACAAGTACCTTTAGATTTGTTACCTTATAACTTCATGGCACCATAATTTACACCTTGCATTAATTCCAGTTAGATCTCTATTAGGGGATTCAGTAATAACATTCAGGAGATAGAATTGATGTAAAGAGAGTCACATTATTTGTATATGCTACGAGTTTGTTTTCTAGGCCAGACCACGTATGCGTATATAGTATTGGAAGTAATGGGCTGAAAACACTATTATTATTATTACCAGCCAAGCTACAACCCTAGTTGGAAAAGCAGGATGTTATAAGCCCAGGGGGTCCAACAGGGAAAATAGCCCAGCGAGGAAAGGAAAAAAAAGGAAAATAAAATATTTTAAGAAGAGTAACAACATTAATATATATATCTCTTATATAAAATATAAAAATTTAACAAAGCAAGAGGAAGAGAAATTATATAGAATAGTGTGCTCGAGTGTACCCTCAAATAAGAGAACTCTAACCCAAGACAGTTGAAGACCATGGTACAGAGGCTATGGCATTAGCCAAGACTAGAGAACAATGGTGTGATTTTGAAGCACCAGATAATTGCATTCCTATACCCTCTAAGGTGCCCAGATAAAACTCCTCTTTGGAATCTATTTCTCAAAAATTCAATAATGATGCTAAGAAAAGACCAACTACTCTCAACTGTTTGAGTTTGAAAACAAGGGCCTCATTCATGATTAACATGGCCAAAGGCAGCAATAAAATCGAGGCCATTTATACGAGCATCCTAATTAAAATCAAAGGATTTTGTACTGCATTGGTAACTGTAAAAGGGCATCACAAGCAGCAAGATCTTTGCGAAAGCGAAACTGCAAGCTAAAGAAAAGATGATTACCTTCAGCATACCTATTTAAACGTTTCGCCAAAAGACGACTGAACTCTTGAGAAAATATGCTTGTTATGGAAATTAGTCGGTAATTAACAAGGCTAGAGCTATTACTAACAAATTTACCTGATGAAGTAATATTTCCAATTCACCTCCAGGGACAAAAATAATCTCATCTTGCTAACTTATGAAAAATAACAGACAACTTCGGAGTTAAGAAATCAGGTATACTTAAAAACCCGTAATTTTAATAGGAATTTCTACGTAAAAATATACTGCTCAGCTGTATTTCAGTTAATTCAGACGACAGTAATTTTTTCATAGTATTTTATATTTTACGGGTTGCTGACCTTAATATAACTCCTTAACGTCAATTTATCCGTTTTTAAAATGGTAAAAATCCTGGAATTAAATGTTGTCAGTCATTTACCGTTTTTCAATGCACAGTTTTAACAGTGTATGTTTATGAAAATCGAAGAAAAACTACCATTTAGGTCTACACCTCCATATTCATCAAGATTCAGTACAAGTGTTTTAATTTCGCGGGATAGAAAAGCTAAACAATAGTTAGCAGTTCACTTGTCCTAGACCTTGGCCAGTGCTTCTTGATAACGTTGGAATTCTGGGACAAGTTTATTACCGACGATTTTTTTCCCTAAATGATAAAGAGTTACCAGATTTTTATTGGTCTCCTCTTCATCTTTCTATGGTAGCTTCCGATTATTTTTTTTTTCTAGGTTACACCTATTTTGCAGATCCTTATCAAAACATGTTTTTACTTTCCTTTCCTTCTCGTTTTCTTATTAGAAAATAGTCCTGTGTTTAGTTAGACATAGATATAATTACTACAAAGTATTGTTACTGGAATCAGTATGAACCGGTAGGGGTCACTTGCCTACTTGCCTTAGATAGGCACTGCGTATCTCTGGGCCTACTTGCCTTAGATAGGCACTGCGTATCTCTGGGCCTACTTGCCTTAGATAGGCACTGCGTATCCCTGGGCCTACTTGCCTTAGATAGGCACTGCGTATCTCTGGGCCTACTTGCCTTAGATAGGCACTGCGTATCTCTGGGCCTACTTGCCTTAGATAGGCACTGCGTATCTCTGGGCCTACTTGCCTTAGATAGGCACTGCGTATCCCTGGGCCTACTTGCCTTAGATAGGCACTGCGTATCTCTGGGCCTACTTGCCTTAGATAGGCACTGCGTATCCCTGGGCCTACTTGCCTTAGATAGGCACTGCGTATCTCTGGGCCTACTTGCCTTAGATAGGCACTGCGTATCCCTGGCCCTACTTGCCTTAGATAGGCACTGCGTATCTCTGGGCCTACTTGCCTTAGATAGGCACTGCGTATCCCTGGGCCTACTTGCCTTAGATAGGCACTGCGTATCTCTGGGCCCACTTGCCTTAGATAGGCACTGCGTATCTCTGGGCCCACTTGCCTTAGATAGGCACTGCGTATCTCTGGGCCCACTTGCCTTAGATAGGCACTGCGTATCTCTGGCCCTACTTGCCTTAGATAGGCACTGCGTATCTCTGGGCCCACTTGCCTTAGATAGGCACTGCGTATCTCTGGGCCCACTTGCCTTAGATAGGCACTGCGTATCTCTGGGCCTACTTGCCTTAGATAGGCACTGCGCCTCTCTGGGAACTGGCTATCCTTTGATGAATTTAGTTAATAAATCCTCTAAAAAAGAGGCCCTTTGCGTCAATAGGCGTAGGAGGAGATGATGATTATGATGATTGTACTGTAACTACTCTTAATTATGAGTTAGCTTGCCAAGCGGTTATTTAGTGCATTTGAACTTGCATTTATCTGTATATTGGCGTCATATCATCAAAGGGAAGAAATCTCCATTATTTTGATTTCCTCTTGATACATTACTTGGAATTATATTCCTGATTCCAGATGGATTGAATTTGGGGAAATGAATTATCATCCTAAAGCCTCTAGGAACTTATAAGTTATTGTGGTGAATGATTTTTATTGAAGGAACAGAATCGAAGAATCTATATTTGAACAAGTAGAGAAAGCTATAATTGTAAGGACAGCGTGGATTCGTTGGAAAATAATTGTGAACGTGTAACGAACGCATCATTCGTTGGAAAGAAACTTTGAACGTGTAGCGAACGCTTCATTCGTTGGAAAGTAATTTTGAACGTGTAAGCGAACGCTTCATTCGTTGGATAGTAATTTTGAACGTGTAAGCGAACGCTTCATTCGTTGGAGAGTAATTTTGAATGTGTAGCGAACGCGTCATTCTTTGGAAAGTAATTTTGAACGTGTAGCGAATGCCTCATTCGTTGGAAAATAATTTTGAACGTGTAGAGAACGCGTCATTTCTTGGAAAGTAATTTTGAACGTTTGGCGAAGGCTTCATTCGTTGGAAAGTAATTTTGAGCGCGTAGCGTACGCGTCCTTTGTTAGAAAGTAATTTTGAATGTGTAGCGAACGTGTCATTCGTTGGAAAGTAATTTTGAACGTGTAGCGAACGTGTCATTCGTTGAAAACAATTTTGAACGTGTAGCGAATGTGTCTTTCCTTCATGATCTGATGCATGGTTCTGCATGCACTATCCTCCATGACTAGTCTGAGCAAAAGATTGCAATGACACCAAACTTTAAGATTCATAAAAAGAAATGGATAAACAAATGAATGAATACAGATTAAATAAAAAAAAACTAACTAGAAAAGCACTCTGAGAGCGCTGACCTCCACCACGGCAGCTTATTTCTTGAAACCTTCTTACCTTTCACAACATCAATTTAGACTTTATGCGTATTTGAAGACCGTGACAACCATGTGCGAACTTAGGCTTAAGGTTAGAATTAATTCAGCCGACCTTTTGCTCGACCTTGACCTTTGACCTAGTACTTTCAAAATTGAATCACAACTATATGAGTAAAATTGTGGCCAGGAAGTTGTTCACAAATAGACAAACAAGGGAGAAAACATAACCAACTGCCAACTTCGTTGGCGGAGGTAAAAAGAATCTTTCTGAATCTTAGACATGGACATGTTGAAAATTCTTTGTATGTCTTGATTTTAAGACACGTCATAGTCGGCGACTGACATGAAACCAATCTACGACGCCTGCCTCTCTGCGTGGCAAAACACATGACGTCACCGTGAGATTGCATAAAATAATAGAGATCCGTGGCACGCGGGACTCATAGAAAAAAAGGCTATTAATACCTCGGTCGGTGTCAGGTACGGTCGTACAGGCGTCTATTTATAAACCCATCTGATATATCGAGGTCGCAGACTCGAGACATTTAAAAAGCCACCCGGAGATCGTGACCTCGTCTGCTGCGCTGTTAGCGTATCAAGACGGGGACCGAGTCATGGTGGTGGTGACTTATGAGACGAGGGGCAGATTAATATTTTAAGAGAAGAGGGAGATGTAAGGTATAAGAGGGAAGGGAAGTGAAAAGAGGACTGCTCTCTCTCTCTCTCTCTCTCTCTCTCTCTCTCTCGCAGAATACTGTTAAAGATTGTATGAAGTAATAAAGAAATTAAACAAGGAAAGAGGAATGCCTCTCTCTCTCTCTCTCTCTCTCTCTCTCGCAGAATACTGTTAAAGATTGTATGAAGTAATAAAGAAATTAAACAAGGAAAGAGGAATGCCTCTCTCTCTCTCTCTCTCTCTCTCTCTCTCTCTCTCCCTACAAGCTGTATAACTATTGTAATAAAAATTACTTGTAGAATTCTATTATAGATTGTATAAAGAAGAAAAAATATAGGCAAAGAAAGAGCATTACCATCTTTCTCTCTCTCTCTCTCTCTCTCTCTCTCACACTACTGAGTTTATAAATCTGACTAAAGGTTTTTGAAAAATTCTATTAAAGATTATATAAAGAAGAAACAATTTAAACAAGGAAAGAGCATTACCATCTCTCTCTCTCTCTCTTTCTTGCTGCTGAGGTTTTGAATCTTTTGATAAAAGGTTCTTGCAGAGTTCTATTAAAGATTGCATAAAGAAGAAAGAATGTAGATAATGAAATAGAATTACCATATCTCTCTCTCTCTCTCTCTCTCTCTCTCTCTCTCTCTCTGTATTGAATTTATAAATTCTCTGATAAAGTTCTTGCATAATTATGCTAAAGGTCGAAGAAAAGAAAGACCTGTGACAAAGGAAAGAGGCTTACCATTCTCTCTCTCTCTCTCTCTCTCTCTCTCTCTCTCTCTCTCTGCATATTCAGTGAAAAAGAATCAATCCGTTGCCAGTGATCTATGAAATCTTTACGCTGCAAATTGTTCCCAGAGATTAGCATCGCTTGCTAATGAGTAATGTTTTTTTTTTTTTTTTTTTTTTTTTTTCACGAGAGCAAAATGGACTGTAGGTTGGCACATCAGAGCCATGGCCGTCATCTTTCCATGATTAATGATCAGTATATTCTCCCTAAAGAGTCTTTATAAGGACAACTCAAGATTGTACGGTACGAAAAATATACAGATTTAGGAGAGAATGTCCGAGAGTCTGCCTAATTGGAAAATTTTAAGATGAATGTGACATTTACTGAACTAGATCGAGGTTATATGGCGGGGCTGAATCACCATAACTGTGCAGTGATCCGACAATGGTACCCAGATTCGTGCACGCAACGTGCACACGTACTCTCATTTGTAATAAATGTCCTTTAATATGCTTTTCAAGGTATGGTGACACTGCAGACGAAGGCTGGATTTATTAAAGATATTGAAATATTTTGTTCCTCTAAAACGTTTTTGCTCAAAGTTTGTGCATCTATTATTATTATTATTATTATTATTATTATTATTATTAGCTAAGCTACAACCCTAGTTAGAAAAGCAAAATTCGATAAGCTCAAGGGGTCCAACAGGGAAAAATAGCCCAGTGAGGAAAGGAAATAAGGAAAAATAATCAATTTAAGAAGTAATGAACAATTGAAATAAAATATTTTAAAAACACTAACAACATCAAAACATTTCATATAGAGAAAAAGACCTATGTCAGCCTGCTAACATAAAAACATTTGCCGCAAGTTTGAACTTTTGAAGTTCTACTGATTTAACTACCCGATTAGGAAGATCATTCCACAACTACTTAGACTGGGTAGTTACGCAGAA
Organism: Palaemon carinicauda; assembly: GCF_036898095.1. Classification (NCBI taxonomy): domain Eukaryota; kingdom Metazoa; phylum Arthropoda; class Malacostraca; order Decapoda; family Palaemonidae; genus Palaemon; species Palaemon carinicauda. Next base: position 127,721,146 of record NC_090729.1, read on the forward strand.
ATTTCCTGTAGTTTCGTTGGAGTAGTAGCATGGTAAAGATTTATGTTTTGCAAAGCTCTTTTCGAGAAATATATATATATATATATATATATATAGCGTAAAAATCACAGGAAAACGTGATGCTTAGATGCAGAAGAACCACAGGGAAAATGAAAATACGAAATATACGATTAAGTCCTGACTAGTTTCGAAGAAGTATCACGAAACTAGTCAGGACTTAATCGTATATTTCGTATTTCCATTTTCCCTGTGGTTCTTCTGCATATATATATATATATATATGTATGTATGTATATATATGTATATATATATATATATATATAAATAAATTGATTGGCCTCAACGTGTATGCTTTATCATTGCGACGAGCTGAATATCAACTAAATCGTGTTTAATACCCTTACAAACATTGTGATGTTCCTATTGCTGTAAATCTTAGTGAAAGCACAACCAATCAATCAATTCCGAGAGATGGGGGACTAATCGTGACAAAGAATGATTTGGTATTGGCTAAAGTTTAAGTACTTCCTAATTAACCGCATTCCACTTTTATGAACTTGAAAAAGGATTTTTGCTTATGATACTTTGTTCTTACATTGAACAGGATTTTTTTGTTTTTTTTTGTGATGTTGCATTCATGTTTATACGACACCTGGTTATTCACTAAGGTTGTCAGGAAATGAAAATAAGAATTTTATTAACCAGTACCCCATTTTGTCGATCAAGATGGTATAGCAAAGAGACTGAATGAATTACTTCGTTATAAATGCAATATGATAAATATAACCTTAAATAACTAATATTTATCCTGAAAGAAAACTGAAATGGAGAGGCCTAAGAACCAGTTAGATTATCGTTATCTTTCAAAAGTGTCTGCAAATCTGAGTTCAGTCTTATTAAATCTAGTTTCATTCCCTCTTCAGCATAAAAAAAAATAAAATTTGACATCAAATCCCAAAATCAGGAAAGAATGCTATTTTGAAAGCTAAGGATGGAAATTACAATCTTGATTTAGAGAGAGGAAGTCCTTGTATTTTATTCTTTTTGAAAATTAACGTGGCCAAGGATGCTCATCAGCAGTTCGTCAAAACTTCCCACAGACATTGTGCCGTTTCCCCTTATAATTCTTATGGGTTGTGGTGGCCTGTTGGTAACGTCTTGCCTGGTGATCGCCAGACTGGGGTTCGATTCTCGCTCAAAATCGTTAGTTCCTTTGGTCAATGCAACCTCATCATCCTTCCGAACTAAGGATGAGGATTTTGGGGGAGCCTATAGGCCTATCTACTGAGTCATCAGCAACCATTGCCTGGCCCTCCTTGGTCTTAGCTTGGACCCTGATCATATGTATATTTGGTCAGTCTCTAGGATATAGTCTTGCTTGATAGGGCAATGTTACTGTCCCTTGCCTCTGCCATTCATGAGTGACCTTTAAACTCGCCCTACTTTCATATTTAGACCTTTCATCTTCAATACGTCTTTTGCGTATATTACCATAATTATTTTCACTATTCTTATTATCATTCCTATTACTTCTACTGTTTATTTTAGTATTATTATCACCAGCCTATCTGCACCCCAAGTTGAAAGGCAAAATACTACAAATCCAATTGTCCCTGTCCGGAAAGAGAAACTGAATAAAGAATAAATACAAATAAAAGAAAATAACAAAGGAAAGGAAATCCAGATGAATAACAAAGCAAAGTAGATAAGAGACCTACTTGACAGTTTCCTTCCTAAAGTTTGAATGAATGACTTTTTTGTTTTTTCCTGCTTACTAAAAGGTGACTAATTGTGTGGATTATCTAAGATACATTTGTTTAAACGAAACGCAGTAGTTATACATTACTTCTTATATCGTTTATTTATTTTCTTGTTTCCTTTCCTCACTGGGCTATTTTGCTCTGTTGGAGCCCTTTGGTTTATAGCATCTTGTTTTTCTAACTATGGTTGTAGCTTAGCTAATAATAATAATAATAATAAAAATAATAATAGTCTCAGTGACTTGCTATTAAAGTTTAAAATTGCTAATTATTGCTATTTTAAAGATGCCAATTATTGATATTGCTAATTAGTGCTTTATGGTATTAGAGATATTAAATATTACGTAGTAGACTTGTTGAGGCATATAAATAAATTAGCCCCCCCCCCTTCCACCCACAACTGTTGATGTATCAACGTCAAGAAAAACTATGGATTAAACGTTTTTTTTTTATGGTTTGTAAACTTTTAAGAATTTTTTTTTATTCTACAACAAAGACAAAACTAGTCTCGCTCGTTCTTTCTTTCCCCATCTGACTTCGACGATTTTCTTTATGATTTCACAGGAAGCGAAACGTTTTGACGGCTTTTGTTTGTGTTGGAAGAATTTAACTTTTAAATCCTTTGTATATCAGTGAAGAAACCACTTGTACAAATAATAATAATAACAACAACAACAACAACAATAATAATAATAATAATAATAATAATAATAATAATAATAATAATAATAATAATAATAATGATGGTGATGATGATGATGATGATGATGATGATAATAATAATTATAATAATAATAATAGTAATAATAATAATGATGATGATGATAACAATAGTAATAATAATAATAATAATAATAACAACAACAATAAGAACAACAACAATGATAAAATTTCATATTCAACAACAAATAAAAAAGATAATTCTCGCTTTTTTTTCTTTCCTCTTCTTTCTCCGACAAATTTCTTCATGATCTTACAGGAAGCGAAACTTTTGACTGCTTTTGTTTGCGTCATAGAATTTGGCCTTTCAATCTTTTATATATCAGTAAAGAAACAGCTGCTACAAATAATGATAATAATGATTACACTGTGTATTAAAATCTACAGTCATATATCGTATATTTAAAATAAGGAGCTTTTGCAATATTTCTGAAGTTCCTTTTCATCTCGAAAGTTACCTTGGAAAAAGTGTGAAAGCTCCTGTTTTTATATATACAAAATATGTGATGTGGATTTTTAATATTCAAGATTTGTAGACTTGTTATGGTGTTTTCTTCAACATAATAATAATAATAATACATAATAATAATAATAATAATAATAATAATAATAAAAGGAAAAACTTGAAATCTTTATTGTCATTAACTTTAGGTCAATAGTTCGAAACAATGTTAGCATTGACTTTTAATGATTGATTGATTAACTTTGACTCTACAATCACATATACTTACTAATCTTGCATACAATGATTTATAAAAAGTACCCCCCTCCCCTATTTCTCTTAGATTAAAATTTCTTCTTCAAGAGCCTTTTTATTTAAAGGTTTAAAGGCCGTTCATGAATGGCAGAGGCAAGGGACAGTGACAGTGCCCTATCAAGCAGGACAATGCCCTAGAGTAACCATATGTACAAATGATTAGCGCCCAAACCCCTTCTCCACACAAGCTAGGACCAAAGAGGGCAAGGCAATGGCTGCTGATGACTCAGCAGATAGACCTATAGGCTCCCGCAAAACCCCCCCCCCCATCCTTATCTCACAAGGGTGGTGAGGTTATAGCGACCAAAGCAACTAACGAGTTTGAGTGGGACTCGAACCCCAGTCTGGGGATCACCAGTCAGGGACGTTACCACATCGACCACCACAACCCTATTTGAGTAGTATTTTCAGAGGAACATATGTCACTCCTTGTTTTGTCAAATCTGTCAGGGATTCTACAGCTCGCTTGTGTATATATGTCAGCTTACATTAGCTTATTTGAATAGATATTATGAATAAGCATGAAACTTGTATGAAACCTAATGTAATTATTATTATTATTATTATTATTATTATTATTATTATTACTTGCTAAGCTACAGCCCTAGTTGGAAAAGCATGATGCCCCAACAAGGAAAAATAGCCCAGTGAGGAAAGGAAACAAGTTAATAGATAAACTATAAGAGAAGTAATACTCAAAATTAGATTTTTAATATCATTAGCATTAAACTAGATCTATCATATATTGAAAAATATTAAGTCCTAACTGAGTTAGGAGCCTTTTTTTCAAGAATTGTAATTATAAATTGGGAGAAATAAAATCAAATAACCCTTGTATTTAAGAAATATATGAGTAGTTAATTTTTTTTAGTTGATATAATGCGTATGCTTCTTATAGGCATTTATGTACTAGGCGTAATTTGATGTTAATTCTTTGTATATATATTTAATCAAATTGTTGCCGACGAGTTACGACTGAACGTTTGGCTAAGAATTGTCATTTCCTGCAGAAGTGATAAGAATTGGTCAGAGTCTTTTTAAACTGGTTTTCAGTTGCATTGTAATCCAGTTATTATTATTATTATTATTATTATTATTATTATTATTATTATTATTATTACAAGCTAGGCTATAACCCTAGTTGGAAAAGCAAGATGCTATTAGCCCAAGGGCTTCAACAGAGAAAAATAGCCAAGTGAGGTAAGGAAACAAGGAAATGAATAAACTACAAGAAAAGAATAAACAAAGTAAAATATTTCAAGAATAGTAACATTAAATTAGACCCTTCACATATAAATTATAAGAACAGAAAAACAAGAGGAAGAGAATTAATATAGAACAGCATACCTGAATGTACCCCAAAGAAAAGAACTCTAATCCAAAGCAATGGAAGGCCTTGGTTCAGAGGCTATGACACAAACCAAGACTAGAGAAAATTGTTTGATTCTGGAGTGTCCTTCTTCTAGAGGAGCTGCTTACCATAACTGAAAGGTCTCTTCTACCCTTACCAAGAGGAAAGTAGCCAGTGAACAATAACATTACAGTAATTAACCCCTTGAGCAAAGAAGAATTGTTTGGTAATCTCAGTGTTGTCAGGTGTATGCAGGCAGAGGAGAATGTGGTAAGAATAGGCCAGACTATTTGGTGAATGTGTATGTAAAGACAAAATGAGCTGTAACCAGAGAGAGGGATCCAATGTAGTACTGTCTGGCCAGTTAAAGGACCCAATAATTACTTTCAAGTGGTAGTATCTCAATGGGTGGCTGGTGACCTGATCAACCTACTACTTGAGGATTGCTTTTGCACCATAGGATTTTATTTACGAACTTTGTGAAACCTGTGATTATTCCTTTTAATATTATGATCACGAGTCGACCCCGTAGTTATGATTAAAAGAGAGGTGATGAACCAGCTCAGTGAGTCAAGTTCGACTCTTATAGAGCTGGCCAGTGAGTCAATCTCAACTCTTACAGAGCTGGCCAGTGAGTCAAGCTCGACTCTTACATAGCTGGCCAGTGAGTTAAGCTCAACTCTTACAGAGCTGGCCAGTGAGTGAAGGTCGATTCTTATATAGGTGGCCAGTGAGTCAAACTTGATTCTTACAGAGCTGGCCAGTGAGTCAAGCTTGACTCTTACAGAGCTGGCCAGTGAGTGAAGGTTGAATCTTGCAGAGCTGGCCAGTGAGTCAAGCTTGACTCTTACAGAGCTGGCCAGTGAGTCAATCTTGACTCTTACAGAGCTGGCTGTGAGTCAACCTTGAGTCTTACAGAGCTGGCCAGTGAGTCAATCTTGACTTCCACAGAGCTGGACAGTGAGTCAAGCTCGAATCTTACAGAGCTGGCCAGTGAGTCAATCTTGACTTCCACAGAGCTGGACAGTGAGCCAAGCTTGACTCTTACAGAGCTGGCCAGTGAGTCAAGCTCGACTCTTACAGAGATGTCCAGTAAGTCAAGCTCGACTCTTACAGAGCTGGCTAGTGAGTCAAGCTTGACTCTTACAGAGCTGGCTAGTGAGTCAAGCTTGACTCTTACAGAGCTGGCTAGTGAGTCAATCTTGACCACCACAGAGCTGGCCAGTGAGTCAATCTTGACTCCCACAGAGCTGGCCAGTGAGTCAAGCTCGAATCTTACAGAGCTGGCCAGTGAGTCAAGCTTGACTCTTACAGAGCTGGCCAGTGAGTCAATCTCGACTCTTACAGAGCTGGCCAGTTAGTCAAGCTCGACT
>NC_090729.1:127729606-127754606 GCF_036898095.1 Palaemon carinicauda
TTATTATTATTGTAGTGATGCATTGTCCTCGTGTCTTGCTTAACAACAAACTCGAGAGTTATTATTATTATTATTATTATTATTATTATTATTATTATTATTATTATTTGCGAAGCTACAACCCTAGTTGGAAAAGCAGGATGCTATAAGCCCAGGGGCCCCAACAGGGAAAATATCCCAGTGAGGAAACGAAACAAGGAAATATAAAATATTTTAAGAACAGTAACATTAGAATAGAAATTTCCTATATAAACTATACAAAAAATTAGCAAAACTAGAGGAAGAGAAATTAGATAGAATATTGTGCCCGAGTGTACCCTCAAGCAAGAGAACTCTAACCCAAGACAGTGGAAGACAGGGTACAGAGGCTGTGGCACTACCCAAGACTAGAGAACAATGTTTTTGGAGTGTCCTTCTCGTAGGAGAGCTGCTTACCATAGCTAAGGAATTTCTTCTACCTTTACGAAGGAGAAAGTAGCAGTAGATAACCCCTCGGCTGAAGAAGAATTGTTCGGTAATCACAGTGTTGTCAAGTATATGAGGACAGAGGAGAATCTGTGATTCAAGAATATGCCAGACTATTCGGTGTTTGTGTATGAGTTCCTAGAATCTGAATTGGTTCGAATCTTCAGTCTGCAATTTAGTGTCTTGAATTATGTTATGCGGTTCGAATTTTCAATCTCAAAGTTAGTGTCTTTTATGACGTATTTGACTCGAAACTTCGGTTTCGAAGTTAGTGTCTTTTATGAAGTATTTGACTCAAAACTTCGGTTTGGAGTCAGTGTCTTTTATGACGTATTTGACTTGAAACTTCGGGTTTTGAAGTTAGTGTCTTTTATGACATATTTGACTCGAAACTCCAGTTTCGAAGTTAGTGTCTTTTATGACGTATTTAACTCGAAACTTCGGTTTTGTAGTTAGTGTGCTTTTATGACGTATTTGACTCTAAACTTCGGTTTCGAAGTTAGTGTCTTTTATGACGTATTTAACTCGAAACTTCGGTTTCAATTTAGTGTCTTGTATGAGGTACTAGGTCTCGAATTTAGTGTTATTTATGAAAATTTGAGAGGGAACTTTACTGTGAATTATTCCTGTTTTTATTTATTCTCTGCTTTTCTTGATGGAAAGATGATGGCAAGAAAGACCGACCAATTGTTATTTTATCTGACTATTGTTATTTGCTTCGCTGTTGGCATATTTGCATTCAGTTTTGCGGATGTTTGCTTGGTAAGTTTATGGTTTCTTGCAAAGCGATACATTATCGAGATGCCAGATGCCTCTTTCCTGAGAGAGAGAGAGAGAGAGAGAGAGAGAGAGAGAGAGAGAGAATATTTTTGCGAGCCGACCGTTATATATTAAGGAAAAGTTTTTCCTACTAGAATAAAAAGAAAAGAACAATAGCAATTTTTACACGATTGAGTTTGAGTTGGGATACCTTAATGTGGTGAGAGGGTTTGTGTATAGCTATGATCAACAAAGCTGTATTAGTCAGGGACACTCATACTAGGTTGGTTTGCTGAGAATGATTAGACTAAAAGTCTCCTATCATCACCAATCTGCACTGGCCAGCGCGGTGATGAAATCTGGACATGGATTGACATGCCTGATGTCTTTGTCCTGCAGTGGACTAGAAACGGCTGTATTTGTTGTTGTTGTGTAATGAAAATTTATAATATAACTAACTTGTAGATTAAGCGTCGTTCAGCCCGTGTCAAGCCCTCTCGCCACTTACGCCTATATTACCACCACCTGTGACGTCATGGGAACATTGTTAATGTTAACGCCAATTATGAATCTGATATTACGAGGCTCCTTGCAAAAAATACACTACTCCATTTGTCTGCTTTGTCCATGTAACTGTAACAGATTACAAAACTGTCACAGGGTGAACATTTGCTGTGTTGGTTTGGTTTATAAATCATATTTTCAATTTTCTTGCATAACAGAGATGTAAGTTTTACCTTTTTGTTTATATTGACTGAATAAATCTTACGTCTCTTTTGTATCCCGTGAAAAAGCATCACCAATGATGAAGGGTCCCTTGTATTTTATCAAATGTTTATGAGAGTTGTTTGTTTTGCAGTCACCTTTTCTCAATCTATTCGATTACTCTTGCCCAGTCAGTGGATCTATTCTATTCGATTACTCTTGCCCAGTCAGTGGATCTATTCTATTCGATTACTCTTGCCCAGTCAGTGGATCTATTCTATTCGATTACTCTTGCCCAGTCAGGGGGTATATTCCTATTGCGTCATTTGTATCATAATAGACTTTGTGTCATACGAGTATATAAATAATCCTCTCTCTCTGTCTGTCTGTCCGCCTTTTTTCGTCTCATTCTCGGTGACGGTGTTCTTTATATTTTATCAATAAGTTTATCAAAGTTGTATGTTCTGAAGTCACATTTTTTGCTATCTATTCGATTACTCTTGCCCAGTCAGCGGATCTATTCCTATTACGTCATTTGTATCATAATAGACTTCGTGTCGTACGAGTATATGAGCAATCCTCCCTGTCTGTCTGTACACCATTTCTCGTCTCATTCGGGACTTTGCATCACTTTTAATCACCTTTTTTTTCACTTCTTTCTTTCGCATCAGAAAAAAACCATCTGATTTCTGAACTGATTACGTAAGTGAAAACCTTTCAGTTGGAGAATACAAAGAGAAAATTACGCCACTGTTGCTACAGCGAGACAAATGAAAGGAAGAAAAGGAAATGAAAAAAAAGGGCGAAAACATTTCAATAGATTTACGTAGACTTAAAAGAGCTTAAGGTGGCGCCAATGTTGTTTGTGTTAGTTTGGTTAGGTCTGGTTGAGTCTCACGTTGAGAAAGCTCTCTCTCTCTCTCTCTCTCTCTCTCTCTCTCTCTCTCTCTTGTTTGTTGTAAACTCACATTTTCACATTATGAATTACTCATATCTCACGTTTTATCTTTTTCACGAAGTACATTTTAAGACTTGAAATTTATGTATGATTTGGAATAGCTGAGTTATGAACAAACACACACACACATACACACACGCACACATATGTATATATATATATATATATATATATATGTTTAAATATATATCTTACTTTTTTACTTCCATCACTACCCATCTTAGATAATGCACCAGTCATATTTGTCGAGTTTATTCTTTAGTATTTTCCCTTTTCTATCCTGACTCTTGTACTTCAAATAATTCACAACCAAAAAATCTCGCGATTTGTAATAAAAAACAGGTTAAGCTTATCCTTTTGCAAGGACGGATAACGCCAGGTGACAACTATGCATCCTTTGAGGTCACAATAGAGATTCGTTTATCAAATTCTCTATTGTACTGGGCTTGCTACTACCTTGATTGATCTTTTCTTTGCATAAATCAAAACTGCAAGTATTTTCCTCCTTCTTAGCAACGGGAGTTACAAAGACAAAATTTATTTGTCCAAATAACTCTTAATGCTTTAAATCCAAGGTACTTGTTATGATTGAATCCTTCTCTGTGGTTACTGTTCACTTCCCCTTTGCCTTCACATACACCAAATGGTCTGGCCTATTCTTTACAGATTCTCCTCTGTCCTCATACACCTGACAATAGTCTGGCCTATTCTTTACAGATTCTCCTGTCTTACAGCTTCTCCTCTGTCCTCATCCACCTGACAATAGTCTGGCCTATTCTTTACAGCTTCTCCTCTGTCCTCATCCACCTGACAGTAGTCTGGCCTATTCTTTACAGCTTCTCCTCTGTACTCTTCCACCTGACAATAGTCTGGCCTATTCTTTACAGCTTCTCCTCTGTCCTCATCCACCTGACAATAGTCTGGCCTATTCTTGACAGCTTCTCCTCTGTCCTCATCCACCTGACAATAGTCTGGCCTATTCTTGACAGCTTCACCTCTGTCCTCATCCACCTGACACTAGTCTGGCCTATTCTTGACAGCTTCTCCTCTGTCCTCATCCACCTGACAATAGTCTGGCCTATTCTTTACAGATTCTCCTCTGTCCTCATACTCCTGACAATAGTCTGGCCTATTCTTTACAGATTCTCCCCTGTCCTCTTACACCTGACAAAACTGAGATTACCAAAAAATTCTTCCTTCGTCAAGGGGTTAACTACTGTATTGTAATTGTTCTATGGCTACTCTCCTCTTGGTAGAGTAGAAGAGACTCTCTAGCTATGGTAAGCAGCTCTTCTCGGAGAGGGACACTCCAAATTCAGACCATTGTTCTCTAGTCTTGGGTAGTGCCATAGCCTCTGTACCATGGTCTTCCACGGTCTTGGTTTAGAGTTCTCTTGCTTGAGGGTATTCTCGGGCACACACTAACAAAACAAGCGGAAGAGAAGTTAAAGTTTTTGTAGTTTATATTGGAAATGTTTAATTTAATGTTGTTACTGTTCTTAAAATATTTTATTTTTCCTTGTTTTGTTTCCTCACTGGGCTATTTTCCCTGTTGGGGCCCCTGGTCTTATAGCATCCGGCTTTTCCATCTAGGGTTGTAGCTTAGCAAGTAATAATAATAATGATAATAATTAACTCGATATAGTAGGGCCGGACCCTTCCTTTCTCCGACAATATAGGTGGTGTTGTGTTATTTGGTTGTTGCTGTTGTTGTTGTAACGCCTACAAGAGGTTTGGACCAGGTCAAGAATGACTGAGAATATGGAAGTAAAGAATTGCACATTCCACAGTACCTTCAAGAAACTAGTTCTCGATGGGATTATTCTTTTTCCCACTACACTTGTATGTTCACACACCTAATCATTGGCTAGTTACTCATTTACTAATTTTGTAGTACAGTCAGCTTTAGCCATCGAAACCAGATATATATATATATATATATATATATATATATATATATAAATGTGTATATATATATGTGTGTGTACTGTATATATATATATATATATATATATATATATATATATATATATACACACACACACACACACACACACACACATATATATATATATATATATATATATATATATATATATATATATATGTATGTATGTATGTATACAGTATATACCTTCAGTATCATGTATTTAGATATTGAAAATAACATCATCAAAAGCCAAGGTAGAAAACTTGTGACGCGCGAGCGCGTGTCTCTCACGCACACAGGGTTAGTCTCTAGGTCCTATAGTCCATTTCTTTTAGCGATGCACATTTGCACCGACTCGCGGCGGTGCCCTTTTAGCTCGGAAAAGTTTCCTGATTGCTGATTGGTTAGAATTATCTTGTCCAACCAATCAGCGATCCGGAAACTTTTCCGAGCTAAAAGGGCACCGCTGCGAGTCGGTGCAAATATGCATCGCTAAAAGAAATGGACTATAGTACTAATCATATTGAGTCTAGGACGATGTAAAAAAAACCTAATGGAATATTTGTTTCTCTCATTTTTAAGAATTTTTGGGTTTTGAATATCGTACGATTTAAAACAGCTGTTTAGAAATTTATCATTTGCGTTATTGATCGGCTGTCTAGAACAGCTGTCCATAAGTATATAATTTTCCTTATTGAACAGCTGTCTACAAATTGATTATTTTCGATATTGCTCAGCTGTTTAAAACAGCTGTCCATAAATTGATAATTTTCTTTATTGAACAGCTGTCTACAAATTGATTATTTTTTATATTGATCAGCTGTTTAAAATAGCTGTCCATAAATTGATAATTTTCTTTATTGAACAGCTGTCTACAAATTGATTGTTTTCGATCTTGATCAGCTGTTTAAAACAGCTGTCCATAAATGGATAATTTTCTTTATTGAACAGCTGTCTACAAATTGATTATTTTCGATATTGATCAGCTGTTTAAAACAGCTGTCCATAAATTGATAATTTTCCTTATTGAACAGCTGTCTACAAATTGATTATTTTCGATATTAACCATCTGTTTAAAACCGCTGTCCATAAATTGATAATTTTCTTTACTGAACAGCTGTCTACAAATTGATTATTTTCGATATTGATCTGCTGTTTAAAAACAGCTGTCCATAAATTGATAATTTTCTTTATTGAACTGCTGTCTACAAATTTATTATTTTCGATATTGCTCAGCTGTTTAAAACAGCTGTCCATAAATTGATTATTTTCGTTATTTATCAGCTGTTTAGTACTCGTGTGACATTTTCCTAAGAACTTGTACCTTACTGGTTCAGATGTGATCATACTAAAATACATTTCAATACTGTATATGTGGCAGTCATACATTTACAGTATGTTATGTATTTGTCTTTGTATGTCAAACTTATCTTTAAAATGATTCAAAATTATGTTAGGAAATAACTGTTCAACCAATTAATCAATCTCTAATATCACCTGTGACCTTTGCTCTCAGTATAATGTGAAATAGAAGCAAGATTGAATATATGTTTACCTTCTCGTCACTTCTAAATATTAACCCACTATTTAAGTATTCTAATCGACAATATTTATAATTGATGGGTTATATATCCTAGTTTATTTTTGGATTCTAATATATCAGCTCTCATTTGATACCTAGATTAGATTTCATAGTTTATTTTTCGAGTCCAATATATCAGCTCTCATTTGATCCCTAGGTTATATTTCCTAGTTTATTTTTCGAGTCTAATATATCAGCTCACATTTGATCCCTAGGTTATATTTCCTAGTTTATTTTTCGAGTCCAATATATCAGCTCTCATTTGCTCCCTAGGATAAATTTCCTAGTTTATTTTTCGAGTCCAATATATCAGCTATCATTTGATACATAGGTTATATTTCCTAGTTTATTTTTCGAGTCCAACATATCAGCTCTCATTTGATCCCTAGGATAAATTTCCTAGTTTATTTTGGGAGTCCAATATATCAGCTCTCATTTGATACATAGGTTATATTTCCTAGTTTATTTTGGGAGTCCAATATATCAGCTCTCATTTGATCCCTAGGTTATATTTCCTAGTTTATTTTGGGAGTCCAATATATCAGCTCTCATTTGATCCCTAGGTTATATTTCCTAGTTTATTTTTCGAGTCAAATATATCAGCTCTCATTTGCTCCCTAGGTTATATTTGCTAGTTTATTTTTCGAGTCCAATATATCAGCTATTATTTGGTACCTAGGTTATATTTCATAGTTTATTTTTTGAGTCCAGTATATCAGCTCTCATTTGATACCTTGGTTATATTTCCTAGTTTATTTTTCGAGTCCAATATATCAGCTCTCATTTGATCCTAGGTTATATTTACTAGTTTATTTTTCGAGTCCACTATATCAGCTCTCATTTGATACATAGGTTATATTTCCTAGTTTATTTTTCGAGCCCAATATATCAGCTCTCATTTGCTCCCTAGGATAAATTTCCTAGTTTATTTTTCGAGTCCAATATATCAGCTCTCATTTGATACATAGGTTATATTTCCTAGTTTATTTTTCGAGCCCAATATATCAGCTCTCATTTCATACCTAGGTTACATTTCCTAGTTTATTTTTCGAGTCCAATATATCAGCTCTCATTTGATCCCTAGGATATATTTCCTAGTTTATTTTTCGAGTCAAATATATCAGCTCTCATTTGATACCTTGGTTATATTTCCTAGTTTATTTTCGAGTCCAATATATCAGCTCTCATTTGATCCTAGGTTATATTTACTAGTTTATTTTTCGAGTCCAATATATCAGCTCTCATTTGATACATAGGTTATATTTCCTAGTTTATTTTTCGAGCCCAATATATCAGCTCTCATTTGATCCCTAAGTTATATTTCCTAGTTTATTTTTCGAGTCCAATATATCAGCTCTCATTTGATCCCTAAGTTATATTTCCTAGTTTATTTTTCGAGTCCAATATATCAGCTCTCATTTGATCCCTAGGTTATATTTCCCAGTTTATTTTTTGGAATCCAGTCTATCAGCTCTTAAATAAGAGCTGATAGATTGTACTCCAAAATTAAAAACTAGGATACATAATCCATCTTTTTTTTCAATTGAGGTTTTTAAATTTCGAGTCCTTCCACTGGGCCATAATTTGCACAATCAGGAAGGTCCCTATTTTAGGTCACTCGAAGTTTATAGTTTTAGAGTCCCTCTTATCGACCCGCATATGATGATCCACTATGCGGGTTTTATTTTTTTTTTTTGTCAACTTAAATTCGTATTGGAGATCCTCCCGTTGGGTTGCATGAACTCATATCACGATGCACTCTGACCAGGGTTTAAACTTGAGTATGTGGTCATTACCTTAAATGCTGCCTTTTACCTTAGAGTACCTTAATTTTTTCCAATTTCCTTAAATTTGAAGCTAGTAAAACCGAAATTACTTTAGAATAAGCTTAAGAATTACCTTGAAACCATGAAAATTACCTCAAACTAAGGTAATTACCTTAAAAGTTTAAACCCTGACTGACCCAGTTCTTTTTCCTAACTTGGTCGTTCCTCCGAGAAAAGGGAATAGAGTAACACTACCAGACAGTTCATACGGAAGGAGGGTATTGGCCATCCGCGGGAGATCGCCCACATTCGCCCGAAATGGCCGTCTAAGATTTTTGAGTAATCGCCGCACGGACATATTTCGGATTCTGCTCCCGACTTTCCACCTTCGTTAAAGATGTCCAGTGGCGACGGAGACGCTATATAAAGCGCTCCCAGATTGAACCCGATATAAATAAATGAATATTAACTGCCCAGTTCAATGTGGCCGAAAGGGCCCAGCGGTAAGATCACAGGGGAACCACGTTATTTACACACAGACGCATACATGGGACGGACCACAGCCTGCCACAGGCGACGGGGGAATGCGACACAGTAATTGAGAGAGCCAGACTGAAAGCAAGTTAAGGGCAGGCAGAGTTCATTTGCCTTGATGGAGAGAGAGAGAGAGAGAGAGAGAGAGAGAGAGAGAGAGAGAGAGAGAGAGAATACAATCGTCTACTGATGTCTGCTGTTATAGGATATCAACAACCACTCCGATTTAGTTCATTTGCTTTGATGATACCAAGTGAGAGAGAGAAAGAGAGAGAGAGAGAGAGAGAGAGACGTAATTGTTGATTTTCTGTTTGTTATATTGAATAAAGGCAGCCAACAAGAGTCACATGACCTCGTAAACACTTGAGCGAACGTATCATTATTAATCTGTAATGTTTGCCACAGTTATTGACATAATTACAGTATATAGTTTATATAGTTGCACCCTTTTCACTGCCCCATTACTGGAACACACACACTCTCTCTCTCTCTCTCTCTCTCTCTCTCTCTCTCTCTCTCTCTCTCTCTCTCTCTCAGACAAGCACACTCTCCGTTAAAAGCCTTTTAATCACACCACCTTGCACGCCCCACTTGCATTGCATTTCTGGCCTCAGATATGATTATCCGTTTTTTCTTTTCTTTAATCTCCTGCAATACATCATTGAGATTACCAAACAATTCTTCACTCAAGGGATTAACTACTAGACTTTAATTGTTCAGTGGTTATTTTCCTCGTGGTAAGGGTAGAAGAGACTTTTCAGCTATGTTAAGCAGCTCTTCTAGGAGACGGACACTCCAAAATCAAACCATTGTTCTCTTGTCTTGGGTAGTGCCGTAGCCTCTGTATCATGGCCTCTCACTGTCTCGGATTAGAGTTCTTTTGCTTGAGGGTATACTCGGGCACTCTGTTCTATCTTATTTATCTTCCTCTGTTTTTTCAAGTTTTAATAGTTTATATATGAAAGATCTAATCTAATGTTTTTACATATTTTGAAATATTTTATCTTGGTTGTATTACTTCTTTTGTAATGTATTCATTTCCTTATTTCCTTTCCGTACTGGGCTATTTTTCCCTTGTTGGAGCCTTTCCGCTTATAGCATCTTGCTTTTATAATTAGGGTTGTAGATTACCTTCTTATAATAATAATACGCCCAAGCATTCAAATGAAAGCAAACACATATACCCAATTATCATCTCCATAATTTCGCAAGAAATTGCACTTTTCATTTCAGAAATACACTAACCTTGTTGTGAATGTTTGAAATCTAAATCTCATATGCCACTTTGTAATTTCCACAACTCCATATTAGCTCCTTTCTGTTTTTTTATCTTATAATAAGAACTCACATTTCGATGACCATATTACTCATACACTTTGCAATCATACGTAGTTACTACACGTAGTTACATCGCTGTACTTTCCATCACATAACACAAAAACTCATTGCTTATGTTCCGCACTTGCCACTGGTCACACACATTGCTCTTAAGCCCCCCTTTTTCTTAATGGTACAATTGCAAGCGAGCAAGCAAGCAAAAGGAGTTCACTGGCACATAATTACGTAGAGAGCTGACGTCGTAGGCTATAAATAGATTCAAAGGGGGATGTACATTAGGCAACTATTGCTACTTTGTAGTGTACTTGCGAAGGCTGGGTAGCATGAAAGGCCTGGTTAGAGTGGTGAATTTCTCTGCTCTTCTGAGGTCACGTATTTATTTTGTCTGCAATGTACAAATATGGTGAAAAAAGCACTATTACAAAGGGGAGAGAGAGAGAGAGAGAGAGAGAGAGAGAGAGAGAGAGAGAGAGAGAGAGAGAGAGAGAGAGAGAGAGCATTTTGTTCTGATATAGTAATTAAATGCTGGCTTGTAGCTCTTTATGATAATATTATTTAGATGATTCCTATATATACAGATTTGAAATGAGAGAGAGAGAGAGAGAGAGAGAGAGAGAGAGAGAGGAGAGAGAGAGAGAGAGAGAGAGAGCATTTTGTTCTGATATAATAATTAAATGCTGGCTTGTAGCTCTTTATGATAATATTATTTAGATGATTCCGATATATACAGATTTGAAATGAGAGAGAGAGAGAGAGAGAGAGAGAGAGAGAGAGAGAGGAGAGAGGAGAGAGAGAGAGAGAGAGAGCATTTTGTTCTGATATAGTAATTAAATGCTGGCTTGTAGATCTTTATGATAATATTATTTAGTTGATTCCGATATATACAGATTTGAAATGAGGAGAGAGAGAGAGAGAGAGAGAGAGAGAGAGAGAGAGAGAGAGAGAGAGAGAGAGAGAGAGAGAGAGAGAGAGCATTTTGTTCTGAAATAACAATTAAAAGGTGACTTGTATATCTTTATAAAAATGTTATTTATTTAGTTAATTCCGATATATACGAATTTTGAATGAAAGATTATTTAGAGAGAGAGAGAGAGAGAGAGAGAGAGAGAGAGAGAGAGAGAGAGAGAGAGAGAGAGAGAGAGAGAGAGGTCCATTTTTTTCTGATAATGTACTAGTATTAATTCAGAAAGTGTCAAGTTACTGACTAGAAAAAATTATTCATTTGTCACTGATCATAATGGAACGATGGATTCGCTCGGAAGGAGTGAATAACCACATGTAAAATGTAGAACACATTCAGTACAATTTTAAATGTATTGTAGTTTACAACTTAGAATATTGCATTCATGGAATTATTGATCTCTCTCCAGTTAAATATAAAAGACATTCAGTGCATTTTTCTTTATCATTCTTTTTTAATCGTCGTTAGCAAATACAGTTCCAATTGTATGACTTTGTTTTAAGAATGATTTACTATGAAGTAGAAAGAGTGCCTGTAATGTCAATATCTTTTTGTTTGCTTTTATCAAATTTCCTGTCATATCTGAGGACGACTTTATGATATTTCCCAATATGATATTCACATTTACTATACATTTTTGTCTCATGAGAAGACGTAATTAATTTATATCTATCATAGAACAAAATTTAATAAGGCCTAAAAGCGTTACTTACTTGGCTAGTCTTTGAATCACATGGAAAGATTCAATGATTTCAGAATTTCTGAGAAAAACTTACACATATGAGTCTCATTATCATCTCCTCCTACGCCTATTGACGCAAAAGGGCCTCTTTTTCATAGGATTCATTGGCTAAATTCATCAAAGGATAGCCAGTTCCTTGTGATGCGCAGTGCATATCTAACTAAGACAACTAAGACAAGTGACCCCTGCCTGCCCATACTAAATCTAGTAAGAATACTTTGTAGTAATTATATCTTGGGTAGTGCCATAGCCTCTGTACCATGGTCTTCCACTGTCTGGGGTTAGAGTTCTCTTGCTTGAGGGTACACTCGGGCACACTATTCTATCTAACTTCTCTTCTTGTTTAGTTAAAGTTTTTATAGTTTATATAGGAAATATTTATTTTAATGTTACCCTTTTTAAAATATTTTATTTTTCCGCGTTTCCTTTCCTCACTGGGCTATTTTCCCTGTTGGAGCCCCTGGGCTTATAGCATCTTGCTTTTCCAACTAGGGTTGTAGCTTAGCAAGTAATAATAATAATAGTAATAATATTTGAATACAGGACTATTTTCTAAGAAGAAAACGAGAAGGAAAGAAAAGTAAAAACATGTTTTAATAAGGATCTACAAAATACAATTTTGGGATTTCTGTACAAAATAGAAGTGACCTGTAAAACGAAAATATTCGAAAGCTACTTATGAGAGTCTGCTTTCCTTAGATTTATCACATTGATTCCGATAGGCAATATCGTCTCTTCTCAAATTGATAGATTCTTGTCACTAAATTCAGCTGACATTATTATCATGATTAATATCTTTTTCAGATATTAATCATTATATCCTTCTAAGGGACTTCTTATCTATCGTATAACGTTATCCTCATGTCTACGTATTGTTCTCCTAACTATGAAAACCCAAAACGTATTTTGAGCGTTTTCGAAAAAAGGCAGGGACGCAAATTTTGGTTTTTATCCGTAAAATATTGAACGATTTTGTTATATTCTATCGTCACCTTATTCATGGATGATAGTCTCCGATTGTTTGTTCGTTCGTTCTATATTGCCTTGAGTCTTTTCCAAATTATGCAATCTTTTATACCTAAGACTCACATTATTCTCCAATAAAGATAAGAATGCTGATAATTATCTTATTTCTTCAGAAATGTCCTTCAGTTCATCTTATAACGTATATTTTCATCGTTGAATGAAAGATTTATAATAGCTCTTGAATTTAGTTGAAAATAAAGTTTCCGTTATGGACTTATTAACCTCTAAATTTAATTGAATTTAACCTTGTGATCCATTTATTCTAATCAGAGATAAAAATCATACATCCTCAACACATCGCCTATTTACTACTTAACTCCAATCTTGCCATCACCACCCACCGAAAATCTCAGATTCCATCTTCCTCCCTCACCAACTATTCCGACCAACTTGTTTATCGTTAGCGTACAGAGTATGCCCCAAATGTTTCTGTCACCCACTGACGGTATATATCTCCCATTTCACAACCCCCCGGGTACCCATACAAGCCCCCATACATACCCCATACAATGCCCACCTAGCCAGACCTTATCTTCTTTGCCGCATAGCCCCATCAAGACCGTTTTCTCCCCTCCATAGAAAAATTCCTTAGATTCCCCAACATTCTCGCTCTTATCAGTCCCTGGCTCTATCGGGCGACACTGCCTCATATACCTAAGTCATTAGCAAAGGAGATAGTCCCCATACACAGCTTTGTGGATGCCTTCCTGACGCGCCTGGGTCGAGATCAAAAGGAATGATTTGGTCCGGTGATCTGCCCGCTATGAATATTTCCTTTGTTTTCGAATGGAGATTTACGTCGTTTGGAATAAGGGTTTGCTTGATTTTTTATTTTATTTGGCTTACACAGACATATGCGTATACACACGCACATACACACACACACACACACACACATATATATATATATATATATATATATATATATATATATATTTATATTTATATTTCGTTCTAAATATACACACATACAGTATATGTTTATACATATTCATATATATGTATATATAGGTGTGTGTGTGTAAAGTCTGCTGGTTTTATTGGAACTCATTGGTTTAAACATATGATGCATTTGATAGAAACAAAAAATTACTTCTTGTATCGTTCATTTATTTCCTTGTTTCCTTTCCTCACTGGGCTATCTTTCCCTGTTAGAGCCGTTGGGCTTATAGCATCTTGCTTTTCCAACTAGGGTTGTAGTTTGGATAATAATAATAATAATAATAATAATAATAATAATAATAATAATAATAATAATAATAATAATAAATGTAGAATTATCTACAATGAAAATCTCGTATAAATGCGACGAACATAGCAAAGACACCGTCAAATCCACCTTCCCAAATAGGCCATGAATACGTTCGTATAAATGTACGCATTTATGTATTCTTAGTTCGCAAGGCTTAATTGCCATCCTGCGACCCTAATATGTTTTACTTTGTAACCGCTTCCACTCGTCTTCCTCTTTTGCCAAGAAATATGACAGACAGACAGACACACAGACACAGAGTTTGTGTGTAAGTGAATATCAAATATTAACCTATAAACTTTATCACAACAGATCTCTCTCTCTCTCTCTCTCTCTCTCTCTCTCTCTCTCTCTCTCTCTCTTCTAACTGTCGTCTAGTCGTCGAGACTGGTATGTCGAAGGAAAATACGTTTGAGATGAAAAGTGGAACTAGATTTCTTGCACTTTATCTATCTATCAACAGGATTAGAAATGAAACAATAAGAGAGATTACTCGAATGTCATATGTGGATGAGATCATGGTGAGGCGTAGGTGGAGATGGTTTGTGCATGCTATTTGCACTCCCCAAGAGAGATTAGTTCACCAAACTTTCAACTGGGCTTCACAAGGCACTAGATGAGTTCGAAGACCCAGGCTTACATGGCTGAGGACTAGGAAGTGAGAAGTGGGAGATGATAAATGGAGAAGTATTGATTCAAAAGCTCAAGATAGAGACGACTGGCAAAATCTAGCCGAGGCCCTAGCTTCAATAGGCGTAAGAGTAGATGATGATGATCGATCCACCTACTTTTGGACCACCCTGTATAAATGTATATATATATATATATATATATATATATATATATATACAGTAAATATATATATATATATATATATATATATATATATAATGTGTGTGTGTGTGTGTATATATATACAGTATATATACACAGTATGTATATATATATATATATATATATATATAAATATATATATATATATATATATATATATATATATATATAATATAATATGTGTTCCTGTATATGTGTTTCCCATTTTACATAAGTTTAACACCCTCACTCTCACTGATAAGTTTAACTCGATTAATTTCAAAGTGCCTCCATTATCCAAAGCCACGAATGAGGCACCTTTTAATCACTCGACTACTTTAGACTTGAACCAGGGTGTCCCTTTGGGGTGAGTAATACTGTTTGATCATTATTGGTGAATGAAGAATTGCTTTGCATACATATTTCCTCTATTCAGATAATACGGGCACATGTGCAATCTGCACTACTATCTACATAAAAAGACCTTTTACAGATACTGCTGAAAAGTCATTGAAATAACTTAGATTCTGGAAATACGCGTCTTGCATCAAGGTTTAAATGTTGTTCATGAATAGCAGAGGTATGGGACAGTGACAATGCCCTAGTAGGACAATGCCCTAAAGACTGACCATGTATACTTATGATCAGCACCCAAGCCGCTTCTCTACTAGGCTATGACCAGGGAGGGCAGGCAATGGCTGCTAATGAGTCAGCAGATAAAAGTAAAGGCTCCCGCAAACAGCCCATTCTTTGCTCACAAGGATGGATACTCATAGGTAATACTAATTCATTAGTGAAAAGTAGAGGAAAAGCTTTGTAGCTCACGAAAGTGGTTTATTGTTAACTTTTTATATCAGCGAGAAACACGATTTCGTACACCTTGACTACTGTCTCTTTGCTGTGATCAGTGAAAATAGGTAACCTTTACTAAAAAAAAAAAAAAAAAAAACACCGTAGTTTTAATCGGCAATTCTCCGTAAAAAATATACTATTCCCACCCGTATTTCAGTAAAATACAGGCGACCGTAATTTTATGTTACTTTGTTATTATCTTTAACGGGATGGTGACCGTAATATCACGCCTTCACGTCAACATATCCGTTTTTAGAACGGTAAATACCGGTCAACAATTATTCTAGGTTTTTACCGTTTTTTTTTAAAGCAAATTTTTAGCAGTGCTATTCCATTGGGTTTCTTGTCCTTCGCAGTTGACTCGTTAGTTTTGTAGACAATATTTATCAATCTTTAATCTTTTATTCGCTTATCTTATCTTAAGGCGTCGTTGTTGTCTCTTGGTACGAAACATTATTATATTTCCAATATATCGGGTTTTTATGAACTCAAAAATGTAATGTAACACATATTATACGGTTTTCTTTACTGCACATGCCTATGTAGATATTATTTTTTAAATAACATTCTTTAGATTAAGTTTCTGTAACGTATTTTTTTCTGAAGGTATTCCTTTTACGACCCAATATCTTCCTATTTTTTTTTTTATTTCACATCCATCTTATTTATATTACAAACGACTTTGTTTGATACAGAGTGAACGTTGGTTTTGGGTAAACGCCGTAGATCAATATGGTGTCGTAAGTAGCATAAAGTCATGCTAGATGTAATTAAAGTCTCGTAATTAATTTTGTATATTTAGTAGATTTGAAAACGCAGCACTCAGAAGGATATTGGGAGTTAAATAGCAGGACAGTATTAGAAATGAAACTATAAGAGAGATTACTACAGTGCCATATGTGGATGAGATCATGATGACGGGTAGATAAACATGGTTTGGACATGCCCTTCGCACTCCCAAGAGAGATTAGTTCACCAAACGGTTAACTGGATACCACAAGGCACTAGAAGAGTTAGAAAACCCAGACCTACTTTGCTGAGGACTATGAAGCATGAAGTAGGAGATAATGAATGGAGATGTATTGAATTAAAAGCCGAGGCCCTTTGCATCTATAGGCTTAGGAGGAGATGATGATGAATTAATATTGGGCCAACATTCTCCTACGTGAATGACGTCGGCGTAGTTCAGCCTGGATCCGTCTAAGTAATTTTGGAATAATGAATATTCCTCACATGATAAGTCAGGGTTGTGAGGGACGCAATTGTCGATTGTCTTCAGTGTGCCAGGCGAAGATAAATCTAAGCCAGTTGCGAAATACGAGCAGAGGTTTAAGGTTGATTCAAGTTATCCTCATTGAGAAATATAATGGCATGAATTATTTGCTGCAAAGAACACGACTTAAGAAACAACTATTATAGATGCTTGAATTTGATGTTATGCAGTATATCTGTATAAAGCAATATTGCGCATACTTTCATCAGAATCCAAATAATGAATCAGTTTTTATCAACCATTTTATGACCACAATGGATAAGATTAAACAGATTAAGGCATTTATATGGGAAGGAATTAATGAAAGGATTTGTTTGACATTACGCATCTGTTGTGATGAAGTATATAGCTTTAGACTTGATTTTCATAACATTAGGCCTCTCTCTCTCTCTCTCTCTCTCTCTCTCTCTCTACACATAAGGTATGGTATATATATACAGCATATATATATATATATATGTATATATGTATATACTGTATATATATATATATATATATACATAAGGTATATATATATATATATATATATTATATGCATAAATACATGCATTTTTGTGTACATACAGTACAGGATATGTAATTTGTGTGTGTATAAACTTGTGCGTATATATATATATATATATATAAATTTATCTATCTATCTATCTACATATGTGTGTGTGTGTGGAGAGAGAGAGAGAGAGAGAGAGAGAGAGGGAGGAGAGAGAGAGAGAGAGAGAGAGATGAATATATTTGAATCTAATTTTTAATACTATACCATATATCATCATCGTCATCATCCTTTGACCCTCCTAATCTAAAACTCGGGTCACCTCTGTAAAAAAAAAAAAGGGAGAACCAATCTCATAATGGGCCTTCTGCTCTCTTTATCTTCGATGTATATAAAAATGGTGGTCAAGTGGCGCCAGGAGCTGACGTGTGCGAGTATGTTTGATGACGTCATATGGCCATTACCTGTTGGCACTTTTCGTGGCACTCGGTGCCAAGTCTTGTGAGGAGGACGAGTGAGTGATTTCGGGTAGGTGTTGGGGGTGGGTTATGAGATAGAGGGAATAGATATAAAGGTGAGGGAGGGAAAGAGGAAGAGAGACAGACATATAGGGTCGTTTAGAAGAAATGGAAAGACGTAGAGGAATTATGAAGGTCTTTGTGGGGTAAATAGTAGAAAGATAGTCTGATGGAGACACAAGCAAGAAAAAGAATGAGAGAGAGAGAGAGAGAGAGAGAGAGAGAGAGAGCATTTTGTTATGAATGATTTCATCACGTTCGATTGGTGATTACCTCATCGAACTCTTTCGTATTGAAGGTTTACCTTTGACTGTGCAATTGATATTCTGGTGTAGTATTTTTCATCTCTTTTCTCTCTCTCCCTTCCCCTTAGCAGTGACCCACAACAGTCGACAAAAACCAGGTGCTCGAGTCACTGCTTAAAGTAACAGAAATAAAACTAGATATTAGCGACGAAAATTCGTCCTTCTTCATTCCGTTTGAGAATCGATGCCTTGGTTTGTAAGGTGAGCTAGCTTAACATGAGAAGAGAGAGAGAGAGAGAGAGAGAGAGAGAGAGAGAGATTCTACCTG
Source organism: Palaemon carinicauda (assembly GCF_036898095.1). Lineage (NCBI taxonomy): Eukaryota > Metazoa > Arthropoda > Malacostraca > Decapoda > Palaemonidae > Palaemon > Palaemon carinicauda. The sequence goes on from NC_090729.1 coordinate 127,748,144, forward strand.
CAGTGATTCCCAAAGTTTTAGAATGCAGATGCTAAAGAAAACTGACCAACTGACGCGAATTTCGAGGAGTTCAGAACACCTCAAAATAGAGAGAGAGAGAGAGAGAGAGAGAGAGAGAGAGAGAGAGATTCTACCTGTAGTGATTCTCAAAGTTTTGAGAATGCAGATGCTAAAGAAATCTGACCAATTGACTCGAATTTTAAAGAGTTCAGAGCATCGAGAGAGAGAGAGAGAGAGAGAGAGAGAGAGAGACTCTACCTGCAGTGATTCCCAAAGTTTGAGAATGCAGATGCTAAAGAAAACTGACCAACTGACGTGAATTTCGAGTTCAGAGCACCTCAAAATATATATATATATATATATATATATTATATATATATATATATATATAGAGAGAGAGAGAGAGAGAGAGAGAGAGAGAGAGATTCTACCTGAAGTGATTCACATAGTTTGAGAGTGCAGATGCTAAAGTAAACTGACCAACTGACGCGAATTTCGAATAGTTCATAGCACCTCAAAATAGAGAGAGAGAGAGAGAGAGAGAGAGAGAGAGAGAGAGAGAGATTCTACCTGCAGTGATTCCCAAAGTTTGAGAATGCAGATGCTAAAGTAAACTGACCAACTGATGCGAATTTTGAGGAGTTCAGAACACGTCATTAATGGATAAATTATATGATAAATCATCTGACCAGGATGCAATAGAACTCGAAGTATATTGACATGAATAGATATTAACTAATCTATGGAACTAAGTGCATTTTTGTGTGTGGCAGGGAAGAGAGTAGAAGCTACGATTGGAGTTTTTATCATCTTGTGTTCTTAATGTGTTTCCACTTAAGAGAACATATTGTAACCTTTTGGGTGTATCCGATGTTTAAGTCTTGAAAAGAATTATAATTCTAGTGAGATGAATAATGAGGTGAGTAATAAGTTAATGCCTTGAAATTGTGTCATAATTCTTTACAGGTTAACAAATTTAATGTGGGGTTTTAGTCTAACTAGATCAAGACAGATAATAATAATAATAATAATAATAATAATAATAATAATAATAATAATAATAATAATAATAATAATAATAATAATAATATAAGCTTAACTATTGCTAGTCAACTGTTACAATTCAACTTGTTTATATGTTTATTAGCAAGATAACTCGGCAGGAATTAGATTTTACAATTTTCAATGGTAACTCAAAATTATCAGTGGCTACAAAGCACACAAAAATGGTACTATAAGCTGGGAACTTATAAATAAGAACGGCAGTGTTTACACACACACACACACACACACACAAACATATATATATATATATATATATATTTATATATATATTTATATATTTGTATATATATATATATATATATTTATATATTTGTGTATATATATATATATATATATAGAGAGAGAGAGAGAGAGAGAGAGAGAGAGACATGAGTTTCTATGTATGAATTATATGTGTAACCATGTTTGAGATTATTCATTACCGAATTATATCTTTTTTTCATATTCACAACCACCTTTGATGATAGATCAAGAGCCAGGAATGCTAGTATAGCGTAAAACTCTCTCTCTCTCTCTCTCTCTCTCTCTCTCTCTCTCTCTCCATGTGTGTGTGTTATTTATCTTGTAAGTACCTATGCTACGAGTATTATGCAACTGGCGCCATAAAGCAGGCATCAGACCAATAGGCGATTTTGGCAATTATGTTGCAAGCAAGGTCTGCAATGTTGCTCAAGAGCTAGTTTCCCTTTTTTATTTTTTTTATTTTTTTCATGAAAGGAAAATTATACCCACAAACATAACCCCTTACACAGATATATATATATATATATATATATATATGATAATTTATCCCTTTTAATTGTGATTTTTATTTATTCCTGCAAGCCAAAAATAACTCTTATTGTCGAATTTGCTCTACCTCGGGATCAGAGACACAAGGGAGAATTAACCTAATGATAATAGCTTCTGGTCGGCCAAGGATTCCAACCCTGACTGAATCGAGACTGACGTTACAGTGAATCCGTCTTGTGGTCTATTGGTAAAGACTGAGTCGTTGTAACCTCACTTTCGACCCGGTCAGAGTTCGAATCTTGCAGTCGATTAGAAACGGCGACATTTCTTGATATTGTTGTTGTTGTTGTTGTTGTTGTTGTTGTTGTTGTATATACGGTTTATGTTGTAAGCACCAGATGGATTCCGATTGTATATAGTTCGTATCAATTATAAAGTAATTCATTCTTCGTTATGTTTCATATACAATATCAATCTCTTCTCTGCTCATATTTATTGCCCGCGGTTCCTTTAAATTATTTCAATAAAAGATATTTCCTCTTCAATAAATTTGCAAATTATAATTTCATAGCGACGTCCTCTTGGCAGTAAGGCATTACCCTTAATTTCCAGTTATGTTACTTAAATTCATTACTTTTTACTTTAGGAATGTACCTATGAAAATACATAACATTGGTTTAAAAAGGGTATTGTTTATTCAAATGAAAAATACACTTTTTTCTGTTTTTATGAGAAGTGTACAAAGTTGTTATTTTTAACTTTAAGACATTTAATAGAGACGATATTCTATTATATTACTGCTTTCAGCATATTGAATTAATGGATAAGGATACCATTTTTAACTTCTATTACAGGATATCAAAAAATTCCTTTTAACTTCCGTTACAAGATATTAAGATATTCCTTTCAACATCTGTTACAAGACCTTAAGATATTCCTTTCATCTTCTGTTACAAGACCTTAAGATATATTTTCAACTTCCGTCACTAGATAGTAAGATATTCCTTTCAACGTCTGTTACAAGACATCAAGATATTCCGTTAACTTATATCAAAAGATATTAAGATATTCTTCTCAACTTCTGGTTGTACCGTCCAAAAATATTGCGTACTTCTTGTTTACCGAGATATGTTTTCAATTTCATTGAAAAATTGAAAGAATATTACTTTCAAATTATTTTAGGAGTGTACGAATATACTTATTTTTAACAGTTTTATAATGATACAGATATTCATCTTAACTTCTGTTAGCATAATACAAGTTGATGAAATATATTTCTTGTGTCTGATATCAGTGAAGAAATATATTACTTTCATGTCAATACAGATTTTTTTTTTTTTTTTTACATTTCCTACAAATATTTTTTTTATAACTTTCTAAGGAAATAAAGTCATTTTTCTTATCATTTTACAACGTCTCCTTCAATTGTGCAAAGATATTACTTTTTAATTTCTTCTATAACTTTACAATGAAATAAATATTTTTTTTCTTGTCTCTTCAGATGATCACTCCACTTAATATTCTAGACGGACCATCTCTTGTAAGTACATATTTGAGTTCACACAATTATAATATTATTGTATAAAAGAGTGAATTATACTTCTTAAGCCAAAACTCCATAAGATTAATAATGAAGTCGTCAAACTCAGGTTATACATTCAAACATTCATTATCAATAAATATTTTTTATTTTTTTTCAAGATGTTAAAAAAACAAGTCGTGTTTCATATACGCAAAAACAATTATAGACAAGATTTAGAGTGAAAAATACTATATCACTTAGTATGAGAAAATAGCCTATTAACCGCTTTTGCAAGAGAGAGAGAGAGAGAGAGAGAGAGAGAGAGAGAGAGACCAACCTTTTGTGAAAGGGAGTAACTGCCTATACAGAATAAGACAGGTGATCGCAATCTAATTTGTATGCAGGTAAATAGGGTAGAACTAAGGAGATTTGATGGAAAGGTCTGACTGTACAGGACGGATTGCACAACCCCAGGAAGAGGAGGAGGAGGAGGAGGAGGATGTGGGCTATAACGAAGAAAGCAAGGGAATTATTCAGGGGGGGGGGGTAGAATGAGAGAGTTGGCCAGAAGCAATAGATGCTGAGAAAATCCTCGGCATTGCAGGTAAATGGGCATAGAGGAAAAGAAAAGGTAAGGAAGAGGTTGGAGGCAAAGGTGTGAGGGGATATCGGGGGTGGGGGATGTATATTGGGGGATTGGGGTGGGCTGAGGGAGGGCTATAGATCTATCACTCCTTCGAAAAAAGTGGTTAAACAATCTCGACTTTCTTTGAATGGCAAAGGGAGAAATGCTGCACTCAATGGATGATGGGCTGGCTCCAGTGTGGCACAGAAACTCTCTTCCCTTGTCAGGCAAAAACGGAAATTGAAGAATTGTCCACTTACGATGCTGGAGAGAGAGAGAGAGAGAGAGAGAGAGAGTGTGTGTGTGTGTACTTTGAAATGAACATATATCTGAAGTAGGGATTTAGAAAATTATTGCAACTAGATTATTTAATGCTTATTAATCTCTTGGGATAATGGAGAGAGAGAGAGAGAGAGAGAGAGAGAGAGAGAGTACTTTGAAATGAGTGTATGTCTGAAGTAATGGAAATTAGAAAATTATTGAAATTAAATTCTCTAAGGCTTATAAATCGCTCGGGATAATGGGGGAGAGAGAGAGAGAGAGAGAGAGAGAGAGAGATTCTACCTGCAGTGATTCCCAAAGTTTGAGAATGCAGATGCTAAAGAAAACTGACCAACTGACGCGAATTTCGAGGAGTTCAGAACACCTCAAAATAGAGAGAGAGAGAGAGAGAGAGAGAGAGAGAGAGAGAGTACTTTGAAATGAGTGTATGTCTGAAGTAATGGAAATTAGAAAATTATTGAAATTAAATTCTCTAAAGCTTATAAAACGCTCGGGATAATGGAGAGAGAGAGAGAGAGAGAGAGAGAGAGAGAGAGATTCTACCTACAGTGGTTCCCAAAGTTTGAGAATGCAGATGCTAAAGAAAATTAACTAACTGATGCGAATTTTGAAGAGTTTAGAGCACCTCAAGAGAGAGAGAGAGAGAGAGAGAGAGAGAGAGACTCTACCTGCAGTGATTCCCAAAGTTTGAGAAGGCAGATGCTAAAGAAAACTGACCCAAGAGAAGGTATTGTAATATTTCGATTTATGATGATTTTATTTAAAGTAATTGTTTGCCTCAGTGGCGTTAATTTTGTAATTAAATTTTTTATTGTTATTATCTTCTCTTAATTACTGCATGCCGACAGTAACTGGGAAAGGGACAAATTTGATGAGGAAGGTAATGGAGCCCATGATGGCTTACTGAACTGAGAGCAAAATACAATAGCATTTTAATCAAATGTATCAACAGCTACGGAAAATGAAGCTTCCTTGTACATTGCAATTTAAACATTTTAACCGGATGGACGTAGCGGCCAGTTATTCACACCTCGTTGAAGAATCTTTCAATACTTATTCACGATTACAACGTCTGTGTACTTTTGATTGACGATGAAATAACAAAGCATATATATCGTGAGATAAAATTGCCAACGGTATTTGAACACATTACTTTATGTTTATAATGAATGGACACTATCTTAGTGGCGTCTGGAAATCGAAGACAACATCTCTTCGGACAAACTGAACTCCAGGTAGCTTACAGGCTAACAGGAAAACTATATTTACTTTTCTCAATTCATTATTTTGTGAAGCCTTGTGAAAAAATCATGTATATATTTCAAATTTTACCTTTTTTTTCAAAATTAATTTCGGTTTATTTAAATACTTATCTTAAAATTTCTCCTCCATAGCGTTTATACCAATGTAGTCCTTATGAAGAGTCACGAGGTAATTCGAAATACGTGTCGACGCCAATTAATAAATGTAGAGACTTTAAAGCATTTTTTCCCCTTAAAACTATTTGAAGCTCAATTTGTACAGGGATGCTGTCTTCGAGTTTTTGACGCCTCTAACTTACTTTCTATTCTATATATATATATATATATATATATGTATATATACATACACATACATATATATATGTATGTTTATATATATATAATATATATATATATACATACATACATACATATATATATATATATATATGTATATATATATATATGACAGAAAGAGAGAGAGAGAGAGAGAGAGAGAGAGAGAGTATGCTTTGAAATGAGTGTATGTCTGAAGTAGTCAGAATTAGAAAATTATCGAAATTAAATTCCCTAAGGCTTAATAATCTCTTGGGATAGAGAGAGAGAGAGAGAGAGAGAGAGAGAGAGAAATGTAACAGCTGTTTGGATTCACTTCCGCTGTTTCATAAGGCTTCGTACGTGTCTGTGTAGGATCCATATAATTATATGTTACTGATATTTATTACAGTAATAATAATTATGGTACAGGTAAATGTATATTTAAAGTTTGACTAAGATATAAAACCTTTTTTCATATCAATAACATTATTTTATGAGAATTTTATTGCTGGAATATTTATATTATGAGTTAATTATTGTCCTTGGAAGAATATACCTTTAGTCCCGTGAAGAGTTTTTGTATTATTATGTTCTTCAGTATTTTTTCATTAATTAAATTGAATCTCAGTTAAGTGCAATTAAGGTTCATTACTCAGACCTTAACTATTGTATTCGGTG
>NC_090729.1:127762106-127764606 GCF_036898095.1 Palaemon carinicauda
AGCTTTTTATTTGTCGTATAAGTTATGGTAATTGGTTCAGAAATATGTTAATTGATGCAATATACGTTTTTTAAACATTTCAACATACTACCAGAGTTGAGTTATATGAAAATCAAAGAGGGTGTTGTGAGGGCAATTGGTTTAGGAACTTTAACCTTCCAAAAAACGACGATTTATTAACTTTTATCACCTATGATAAACTGAAAACCTCTCAGTTTTGATCTTTGGTCGTTCAGATAGCTAAATCCGGGGGGGGACAGAGGAGTAACGTATATCTGGACATGTCCTGGCACCATGGAGGCGCCGCAAGTGACATGTCCAGTCTGGATTAGCCAGACACTCTGAGGAAGTTATCGCTAATTCTCTGTTGTCATCCAGCTTCCATGAAAATGCTTGTTATCTTTTAACCGGTAGTTAGTTGGTGGGGATATGTTAGGATTTATGTATCGTAACGATCAGCTATACTATAGTCAATTTCTTTTAGCGATGCATATTTGCACCGACTCGCAGCGGTGCCCTTTTAGCACGGAAAAGTTTCCTGATCGCTGATTGGTTGGACGAGATAATTCTAACCAATCAGCGATCACGAAAATTTTCCTAGCTAAAAGGGCACCGCTGCGAGTCGGTGCAAATCTGCCTCGATAAAAGAAATGGACTATAGTAAGGGCCACTCATAGTATGATTGGTTTGCTGTGACCGATCAGATAAAAGTCTCCCACTATTACCAATCCGCACTGGGCAACGTTGATGAAAGCTGCCCAAGGCCCGGGAAGACATGGCTGAGGCCTTTGTCCTGCAGTGGACCAAATACGGCTGCATTTGTTGTTATTGTTGAAGTTGTTGTAGTCAGGCCCAAGACCTATAGGTAAAGCCTGGTCCTATTGATTAGGCCGATGATTATCATCTAATTCTAATAAGATTTTTAGGCATTGTTATTTTACAGTTTATCAATTACTTCTAAGGCATTAATAACTCTCACTTTCTCGTCCATTCTCGTTCTCAGAAATGTGACACGTGTTTCGGTTAATAGTAACTTAAACAATGCTGATTTTTACAGCATTTCACCTTAACTACCTTGGATCTTATTTTTTTTTTTTCAATTGTGTTTTTCATTATAATCATAAAATTCCACGTTGGCGTCAATAACTTTTTTTATTATGATAGAAATTAAGAAAAAGCCTAAAAATATTCTCTCTTTTTTCCTTCATTTTCAGGTGCTTTGTTGCAGCAGCTATTAGGTACATATGGTGAACATTCCTTAAGACACACCTACTTACTTTTGTACGCATTAACCCAATTTAGTATTCTGACCAATTTCAGGTCTTCAGGAAGCAGCTTTTAAGTTACCATTGAAATAGTCAATAAACTTCTTGTTTTTGACGAGTTATTTTGATGATATCTTACTCTTCTGACATCTTATTCTTCTGGGTAATTAGCAAATTTAACTGGATCTGTGTCATTAATAATCTTGTAAGAATGCGAATAGAATTGTACCCAGAAACCCAAAACTATTGCCTCCAGAATCCCCATATTTCTGAGTTTGATTATCATTCTTGGGTAGTGCCATAGCCTCCATACCATGGTCTTTCACTGTCTTGGGGTAGGGCTCTCTTGCTTGAGGGTACACTTGGGCACACTATTCTATATTATTTGCCTTTCTCTTGTTTTTTTTTAAAGTATTTATAATTTATATATGAACTATTTATTTCAATATTGTTACTTTTCTGAAAATATTTTTCTTTTTAATTGCTAATTACTTTTCGTGTACTTTCCTTATTTCCTTTCCTCACTGGGCTATTTTCCTTGTTGGAGCCTTTGGATTTCTAGGATTTTGCTTTTCCAACTAGGGTTGTTGCTTAGCAAGTAATAATAATGATAATAATTAGGCATATTTTCAGTGAGCAACTTTTTTCTTTTTTGTAATTATAAATGTAAGTTTTAAATTCTTTCATCTATTCTATTCTTACTTTTTATAAATTGACGAAAAATTTATCTTATATTTTAGAATTCTATAGGGTAGAGGTTCTGCAACATGTGGGTTGGTTAGTTGCAGATTTGTCTCGCAATTGCAAGACATGGATTTTAATTTATTTGAGACACTAGACGTAATGTTAACCAGTAAAAACATCATCAGATTTGTTAGGAATACAAGGTCCAATGCAGACTCGATACACATAAAAATAAAAAAATCGACTGACTGGTTTAAAGTTCTCAGGAATTATTATTATTATTATTATTATTATTATTATTATTATTATTATTATTATTATTACTAGATAAGCTACAACCCTAGTTGGAAAAGCAAGATGTTATAAGTCCAAGGACTCCAACAGGGAAATATAGTCCAGTGAGGAAAAGAAATATTGAAATAAATAAAGAATGTAAGAAGCAAAGAACAATTTAAATAAAATAAATTAAAACATTAGCAACATTAAAACAGCTATTTCATATATAAACTATAAAAATACTTAAATCTGCCTGTTCAACATAAAAATTTAGC
>NC_090729.1:127769606-127777106 GCF_036898095.1 Palaemon carinicauda
CATTGCCTGGCCCTTCTTGGTCCTAGCTTGGGTGGAGAGGGGTCTTGCGCGCTGATCATATGTATATATGCTCAGTTTCTGGGGTAGTGTCCTGCTTGGTAGGACAATGTCACTGTTTTTTGCCTTTGCCATTCATGAGCGGCTTTTAAACCTTTAAACCTTTAAGTAGAAGCCAGAGCAGTAGGATCATTAGCCACGTCATCACTGAGAGTAAAATCCATCGGGAAGTGGAAGCCATAAATTGTGGCCTTTTACTCGCAAGCAGATCAAGCCATAAACTCATCAGGATGAAAGTTACCAATGTTAAGAATTTCCAGTTGGTTTAAAGACAGTTGTAGTTGTATGATTATTATTACAAGCTAAACTACAACCCTATTTGGAAAAGCATGATGCTATAAGCCCAATGGCTCCACCAGGGAAAATTGCCCAGTGAGGAAGGGGAAACAAGGAAATAAATAAACTACAAGAGAAGCGATGAATAAGTAAAATAAATTATTTTAAGAACACAAACATCATTAGAATAGATTTTTCGTATATAAATTATAAAAACGTAAAAAAACTAGAGAAAGAGAAATAAGATAGAATAGTGTGCCCTATTGTACCTTCAAGTAAGAGAACTCTACCCCAAAGACAGTGTTAGATCATGATACAGAGAGTATGGCACTAACCAAGACTAGAGAACAATGGTTTAATTTTTGAGTGTCCTTCTTCTAGAAGAGCTGCTTACCATAGCTAGAGAGTCTCTTCTACCCTTATCCAGAAGAAAGTAGCCTCTGAAAAATTGCATAGCATTAGTTAATCCATTGAGCAAAGAAAAATTGCGTAATATTCTCAGATTTGTCAGGTGTAAGGAGGACAGAGGAGAATGTGTAAAGAATATGCCAGACTATTCGGTGTTGGTATAGGCAAAGGAAAAATGAGTGGTAACCAGAGATGGATTTAGTCTGGTACATGATATATTACAGCGGTTCAAATGAAATTCCTGATCGGGGTATTGATGAAAATTTCAGCGATTGCAAAGACAACCAATCTTCATTGGGAAGTGAGATTGTAGAAAGTTGTTGGAATATGTGAAGTACCTCAGAGAAGTCATCCATTGCCTACAAGACTATTTGCAACTGATGATGCAGTTATCTCTACACAAAAAGTACTCAGAAAAGTTATCCATTACCTACAAGAACAGTTGCAACTGGTGATGCAGTTATCTCTACACAGAAAGTGCTCAGAATAGTTATCCATTACCTACAAGAACAGTTGCAACTGGTGATGCAGTTATCTCTACACAGAAAGTGCTCAGAAAAGTTATCCATTACCTACAAGAACAGTTGCAACTGATGATGCAGTTATCTCTGCACAAAAAGTACTCAGAAACGTTATCCATTACCTACAAGAACAGTTGCAACTGGTGATGCAGTTATCTCTACACAGAAAGTGCTCAGAAAAGTCATCCATTACCTACAAGAACAGTTGCAACTGGTGATGCAATTATCTCTACACAAAAAGTACTCAGAAAAGTTACCCATTACCTACAAGAGCAGTTGCAATTGATGATGCAGTCATTGCAGAACCTACCGCTGAACCAACTAGAGGTCTTCAGTGATCTAGAAAGGGAAAATGTAAGGTAGAAAATCTCGGAATATCACCAGAAAAAATAACTCGGAGAGCGAGTGATTCTGTCATATTTAGTCTAGAAAGAGTAAAGGCTAGTTGATAACATTCAGGAATAATTATCTTAAGATAACTAATTGATATATGTATATATTTATATATATATATATATATATATATATATATATATATATATATATATATATATATATATATTTATATATGTATATTTATATATATGTGTATATATATATATATATATATATATATATATATATATTTAAGTATATGTGTATATATATATATATATATATATATATATATATATATATATATATATATATATATATATATATATATATATGTATATATATATGTGTGTGTGTGTGTGTGTATATATACTGTATACTGTATACCCAACTGAATTACTTTCAGGACATCCTAATGTGAAAAGATCAAATTTGCTACATATTTGCACATTAGTAGTATCAACATGCGTTTTATTTTGTGATATATCCTGAATGCTTCTCTGTACTACATCATGTACATAAATAATTCAATCCTTACTACTTTCTTTACCCCGTGTGCGAACTGATTCAATGTACCTTTTTTTTTTTTTTTTTTTTTTTTTGCTATTGTATTTTTTTCGTTTATATTATTTTAAAAACAACAACACATGTAACCGCTTCTAGTCCATTGTAGCTTTAGGACAAAGGCCTCAGTTATGTCTTTATTCATGTCTGGGGTTTGCTTAGTTTTCATCACCACGCAAACGGCCAGTACGCTTTGGTGATGGTGGGAGATTTTTATTTGATCGTTTACAAAAACCAGCTTAGTATTGTTGTCCTTGACTAGTACAGCTTTGCTGATCATGGCGATATACAAACCATTTCACCATGTTAAGGTATCCCAACTCAATATATTATATTATTATTATTATTATTACTAGCCAAGCTACAACCCTAGTTGGTAAAGCAAGATGCTACAAGCCCAAGGGACCCAACAGGGAAAAATAGCCCAGTGAGGAAAGGAAATAAGGAAATAAATAAATGATGAGAATAAATTAACAATATATCATTCTAAAAACAGTAACAGCGTCAAAACAGATATGTCCTATATAAACTATTAACAACGTCAAAACCAGATATGTCTTATATAAACTATAAAAAGACTCATGTCAGCCTGGTCAGCATAAAAACATTTACTCCAACTTTGAACTATTATAGTATACTATGCTTTAGTTTGCATTGTTCTAGCATGTTATATTATTTTATATAATCTTATATCATATTATAACATTACTTAAGAGTGTGAGTTTAATATCACTTCTCATTTGATATTCGTGGTCGTTCTTGGAAGAAGATCCGATTGCGGCCGATTGGTTGAGAATGTTGCGGTTGCTGCTCCATTGTTTGGCTGATCGTTTTGGTTGAGTAGGCCTTGTTTTGGTTGAGTAGGCCTGACTCCTCTTATGTTGATCTTAGGCTGGTGTTTAGGCTGAAATGGTATAGCCTTTAGTCTTTTAACTACAGATGCTCGAAAAATTATTTTGATTCGAAGTACTTAGAAATGTAGTTTTATAATATTCTATCATGTTTTTTTATGTTTTTTTTTTATTTCCATTCAATTTTTTATTTGTGAAGTTTATCATTTAAATATGTTCTCGATTTTTCTAGAATATTGTTTCCTTGAACCATTTTTTTTTATTTGTAATCTATCGTGAATAACAGTTTGCTATGTTTCTTAAATTCATTTGTATGTTAATTTTATATTTTTGTTCGCATTCCGCTGTTTTTGAATCATAGTTTTCCACTTTTATTGATGTGTTGTTCCCAGTCGATTATTATTATTATTATTATTATTATGATTATTATTATTATTACTGGTGAAGTAATCTCTCTCTCTCTCTCTCTCTCTCTCTCTCTCTCTCTCTCTCTCTCTCTCTCTCTCTCTCTCTGCATATTTTATACCTATAGACACATCTGTCCATATGTGTGGCTAGACTCACACACACGAACACACGCACTAGTGCGTATGTATGTGTACATATATATACCTTTGCACGTGTCTTTCTATGCCCACGGTCTAGGCTTGATGATTGTGGTAGTGATATGGAATTACTAGGGTAATTTTTATCAGTTGGAGAGTCTGGAAAATAGAGATAGTATGTTTATCTACTCTCTTTTTCATGTGTTAGGCTTTAAGGTATAGGAACTAAAGACTAAGAGGTATAGTGTAAACGGTGCTATTATAGTATGCTATCTACCGCCGATTTTGCTATCTACCACCCCTTTCTGACTATAGTATGATACCTACCATCAGTCCCTAAGGATACGGTCTACTTGCTAATCTGCCTCTAATAAGGAGGATCATTACCAACTTGATAACCTAACCTAACGTAACCTAACCTAACCTACAAACTGCTTATAATTATGCACCCATGTTGTCCTGCCAATAAATATTATTAAACTATCATTAAAGTCAAATGAGGATAACATACTGGTGGTAAGTAATGTTTGATAATCCTCATCAAACAGGAGGATTAACATTGACTGTAGATAACATACTTTGTGGTAGATACCATACTATAGCAGAAACTCGACGGTAGATACCATACTATAGTAGAAACTCGACGGTAGATAGCATACTATAGTAGAAACTCGACGGTAGATAGCATACTATAGTAGAAACTCGACGGTAGATAGCATACTATAGTAGAAACTCGACGGTAGATAGCATACTATAATAGCACCATGTAAACAGTATACATGTTTAAAAGTCTCAGACACAGCTGTAGATTTGGCGAGAGCAATTATGATCAGAAATCAAGACTTCGTGAAATAATACATCCATCTTTGGTGGACCAAGTTTAAATCCTCCAAATATCAGATCCATCTTTGGTGGACCAAGTTTAAATCCTCCATATAACACCCATCTTTGGTGGACCAAGTTTAAATCTTCCGAATATCAGGTCCATCTTTGGTGGACCAAGTTTAAATCCTCCATATAACACCCATCTTTGGTGGACCAAGTTTAAATCTTCCGAATATCAGATCCATCTTTGGTGGACCAAGTTTAAATCCTCCAAATACCAGGTCCATCTTTGGTGGACCAAGTTTAATTCTTCCAAATATCAGGTCCATCTTTGGTGGACCAAGTTTAAATCCTCCAAATATCAGATCCATATTTGGTGGACCAAGTTTAATTCTTCTAACTATCAGATCCATATTTGGTGAACCAAGTTTAAATTGTCCATATAACACCCATGTTTGGTGTGCCAAGTTTAAACCTTCCAAATAACAGACCCATCTTTAGTGGACCAAGTTTAAATCCTTCACATAACACCCATATTTGGTGGATCAAATTTAAATTCTCCAGTGGAACCAAGTTTAAAGCCAAATAACAAACAGCCCCACCATTGGTGTACAAAGCTAAAATCTTGCAAATAACAGACTCATCTTTGGTGGATTAAATCAAAATAAGTGTAATACACACACACACACACACACACACACATATATATATATATATATATATATATATATATATATTTATGTTTATATATATGTATATACTGTACATACTATACATATGCATATATATATATATATATATATATATATATATATATATATATATATATAAATATATATATATATATATATATATATATATATATATATATATATATATATATATATATATGTATATATACTATGTACAGTATATACACATATATATAAATATATATAAACATATATATATATATATATATATATATATATATATATATATGTGTGTGTGTGTGTGTGTGTGTATGTATGTATGTATTTATTACATTTATTTTAATTTAATCCACCAAAGATGGGTCTGTTATTTGCAAGATTTTAGTTTTGTACACCAATGGTGGGGCTGCTTGTTATTTGGCTTTAGACTTGATTCCGCTGGAGAATTTAAATTTGATCCACTAAATATGGGTGTTATGTGGAGGATTTAAACAGGATATATATATATATATATATATATATATATATATATATATACACATATATATTATGTATCAGATTAAATCATAAGTTATAGGGAGGCTTGTGAAATGTAATCGCTACTTGAGTTATGGAAAAGTCAAACTTTGAATATATTTTCCATGTTTCATTTCTCTGATAAGGAAATGAAACATTTCCTACTCCTGAAAAAAGAAATGGGAAACCAAATTGATAAAATTAGGAGCCAAATTAAGCGAAGATAATATCATTATTACATATCAGCTGCCTTGGATACTCACCTATACTCAGTATGCCGACGATAGCCAGTAAAAATGAGCAGCCAGCACCTGGTGCCTGAAACACATGGAAGAGAACCAACAGGTGTTACTTATGCGTCTCGCATGAAGGACTTCTTCTCTCCTTTTTCACAGGGAACGCAGCAACACGCAAGGAATCCTTCACTCTATTCTGCAATAGAATAAAAAATGAGAATGCAATTATTCACAAGTAATTCTTTATTCGCTTCTGCTAGAGACTAAAAAATGAGAATGCAATTAATTGCGAGGAATTCTTCATTCGCTTCTGCAATCGACCATAAAACGAGAATGCAATTATTCGCAAGGAATCCTTCATTCGCTTCTGCAATAGAATAAAGAAAACGATACTGCAATTATTCGCAAGGAATCCTTCACTCGCTTCTGCAATAGAATAAAAAATGCGAATGCAATTATTCGCAAGGAATCCTTCATTTTTTCCTGCAATAGAATAAAAAACGAGAATGCAATTATTCGCAAAGAATCCTTCATTCGCTTTTGCAATCGACTAAGAAACGAGAATGCAATTATTCGCAAGAATCCTTCATTTTTTCCTGCAATAGAATAAAAAACGAGAATGCAATTAATTGCGAGGAATTCTTCATTCGCTTATGCAATCGACTAAAAAACGAGAATGCAATTATTCGCAAGGAATCCTTCATTCGCTTCTGCAATAGAATAAAGAAAACGATACTGCAATTATTCGCAAGGAATCCTTCACTCGCTTCTGCAATAGAATAAAAAATGCGAATGCAATGATTCGCAAGGAATCCTTCATTTTTTCCTGCAATAGAATAAAAAACGAGAATGCAATTATTCGCAAAGAATCCTTCATTCGCTTTTGCAATCGACTAAGAAACGAGAATGCAATTATTCGCAAGGAATCCTTCATCCGCTTCTGCAATAGAATAAAAAACGAGAATTCAACGATTTACAAAAAATTCTTCATTCGCTTCTGCAGAATGCAATTATTCGCAAGAAATCTTTAATTCGCTCATGCAATAGACTAAAAAATGAGAATGCAATTATCCACAAGAAATTCTTCATTCGCTCCTGCAATCGACTAAAAAACGAGAATGCAATTATTCACAAGAAATCTTTAATTCGCTCCTGCAATAGAATAAAAACTGAGAATGCAAAGAATCTTTTATTGGCTTCTACATAATAGATTTAAAAAACGAGAATGCAATTATTCACAAGAAATCTTTAATTCGCTCATGCAATAGAATAAAAACTGAGAATGCAAAGAATCTTTTATTGGCTTCTACATAATAGATTGAAAAAAACGAGAATGCAATTATTCGTATCTATTCCAAACTGCACAACAACAACAACAAAAATATGGTCTATTACTTCTTTATGATACGATTTCTTTTAACGAATACGTGAAAATTGAACAAATCATACAATCAAAGATTTGGGTGTAAAATAGTTTTTGTACAATCTTGTCGATGACCGTACTTCATGTAACGAAAAGTTTATACTATCCAGTCAATCAATGAATTACTAGAGTATTTTTATATTATAATATGTTAGTTATTTTTAGATGAGGTGTGAAGTTTTCTCATTGGTATATCGATGCATGTATGATC
>NC_090729.1:127779606-127782106 GCF_036898095.1 Palaemon carinicauda
ACTTTTATTTTAGCACTACAGCGTGTTTTATATATATATATATATATATATATATATATATATATATATATATATATATATATATATATATTCACGTGTGTGTGTTTGTGTGTTTTGTACTCATGTATTTATCCTACGTCAGGATTATAGAAAATGATAATAGAATATAATTAGATTTCAATGCCAACTGGAATATATTTGTTAGCGAACTTGCAGATTTGGATTTAAAAAACCAATAAATGGTTATTATCCACGAAATAATATTCATGCACAGCCCTAAATTTTATTCTTTGACCTTTAAAGATAACTATCTTCGAGAGTCTATGTAAATTTTGAATAGGAAATTGAAATAATCTTAGAAAATTTTATTAATTTTTTTTTTATAAAGGACTTTACGTAAAAAAGGGAAGTTGTGATTTGGGGGGAGACAAGAGTACACCATGTTGGCAATACTGACAGGATGCGGTGTGGTCGTGTTGCCAAACCATGAGCTTCCAATATTTGCCTCCCGGGGTCTATCTGTTTCCTAATTGACATTTTTTCTTTTATTATTATATCTACATTCACAATTCTTACAATTTATACTTTATATACATCATAATATATTTGCATAAATATTTTTTCACTTAACATATACTGTAGTCACAATTGCAACTTTTACTATTCATAAAAAAAATTATTTATTAACATATTGACTCGTGAATACTTTTAGAAAAGTTTTTTAATCCTATTTTATCTACCTTAAAAGTATTTATAATTTTACATGACGTTTCCCTCGATGACTCGACCTTTATTATTATTATTGCTAGCCAAGCTACAACCTTAGTTGTTAAGCAAGATGCTATAAGCCCAGGGGCTCCAACAGGGAAAAAATAGCCATTGCTTGCTTTCATACAACATTGTGAGAGAAAATATGTCTAATTAGTTGACTAAATAGTAACAAACAACCTGTAGAAAGCCCGTCTGCTTCCTGACTTTAATCCCGACACCGTCATCTAAGGAAGGCAACCGAAGGAGGACTAGAGGGAAATCTTTGGTTTTTTAACTAGATACTTGAAATAAGCTTTGTGCTTGCTTCTTCTTCTTCTTCTTCTTTTTCTTCTTCTAATTTCGTTATAATAATAAATCTTTGGGTTTTTTAATAAAATACCTGCAATAAATGCTGAGCTTGCCTATTCTTCTTCTTCTTCTTCTTCTTCTTCTTCTTCTTCTTCTTTTTAACCAAATACTTGAAATAAATGTTGAGCTTGCCTATTCTTCTTCTTCTTCTTCTTCTTCTTCTTCTTCTTCTTCTTCTTCCTCTTCTTAATATCTTTATCATGATAACTCAATTCATTATAATCAATATCGGTAAAGCACTAGAACACAATTTCCTTGTGATGAAGCCCTTCACTGTAATTTTGCATTGTACTTTTATTTTTTATTTTATTAACGAAAAGGGCGAGC
Organism: Palaemon carinicauda; assembly: GCF_036898095.1. Lineage (NCBI taxonomy): Eukaryota > Metazoa > Arthropoda > Malacostraca > Decapoda > Palaemonidae > Palaemon > Palaemon carinicauda. The sequence goes on from NC_090729.1 coordinate 127,781,053, forward strand.
CTGTTTTCCGATACTTAGAATTACAAAATCATGTATATCAAAAGGTCAGTATATGTAGTGATATCTTTAGGCCCAATTGGTTGCATTTGTCTCGGAGGCCTATCTTTTGTGACGGTGCCGAGAGAGGTTATGACTCAAAGGCAGGATGCAATCAACTGAGTTGTATTAATAAAGAACACTCGCCTTTATATACAAAACCTCAAGGCAACAATAAAATACATGTTCGAGAAATGACAATGTTACATAGGCGACACATAGACATGTTTGTTCTGGTTCTTTTTAGTGCGAGGGAAGAGCGCAGATACAAGCATAATATATACAAAATAATTTATGTACGATCGTGTGACACACGGTTGGTACACTTTCCTCAAAGGCTGAAGTGAGGCTTGGTGTGGACCGTTGACCGATAGACCTACTACGCATGATAGGACAGAGAAAATCTGACCAAATCTGAAAAAGTTCATGGTTGATTCGGTGTCCTTGTTACTTCAGATGAAAGGGAAATGATTCCTACTTTTAGTGAGTTATAAAAAAGGTATTCGCGAATTGAAAACTACTGTTATTAAATTTTATATAGATTTTGAAATATTTGAGAGAAATAAAAATTTGCTTCTAAAAATTGGTTGTAGCAATTATAGCACTCAGCATGTCTTAGATGTAATAGTACATATATATTGATTGGAATTTTTGGGATAAGTTTTGGGATTTGGTGATCATTTTTAACTAAAATAAATTGTGGTTTTAAAGGTTTAAAAGGTTTAAAGGTCGCTCATGAATGGCTGAGGCAAGGGACAGTGACATTGCCCTAGCAATCAGGACAATTATATGATCAGCGCCCAAGCCTCCTCTCCACCCAAGCTAGGACCAGGGAGGGCCAGGCAGTGGTTGCTGATGACTCAGCAGATGAGACCTATGGGCTCCCCCAAACCCCCCAACCATAGCTCACAAGGATGGTAAGGTTGCAGACACTAATGGCACTAACGAGTCTGAGCGGGACTCGAACCACCGACTGGGAAACACCAGGCAGTATTCTTGATAACGGTTTTTTGTTTTT
>NC_090729.1:127792106-127802106 GCF_036898095.1 Palaemon carinicauda
TAAGCCTCATGATGGAGAAGGCCTGGCTATTAGAATTAACTGCTTGCCTAGTATTATATTAAGAGCAGTAACCACATCAAAATACATCAGTCATATATAAACTATAAAATGAGATTTCCGTTAACCTGCTCAAGAGAAAAGCATTTATAAAAGTTTGAGCTTCTGTAGATCCGCTGATTCCACTTCCAGATTAGGAAGATCATTCCATAATCTGGTCACGGCTGGATCAAGAATTTGAAAGGCATATAAATACTGGCGAGGAGATGGTCCTATGCATCGCCTAAAGTGACTGTTTTTGTACTTCATTTGTAATTGTAATTTTACATTTTGATCGTTGATTATATTTGCTTTACTTTAAATAAATTGCCGTAAATGCACCCGAAATAATATTTCTATATTATTTTTTCTTAATCATATATTTTTGTTAGTATTTTAGATTTCATTTAAACAATTTCTATTTCAATTATTCATATTTAATTACTTGTTATACATTTCACATCCGTATTCCATTTTCAGTGCTTTCAAGATATTTTTACCGCTACCTCAAGTCAACTACTCCGAAATTCCTATCTCATATCGAGCGTGCGTTCGTGTGTGTGTGTGTGTGTGTGTGTGTGTGTGTGTTTGTGTGTCGGCCGATGAATGAATTGCTGCACTTACCAGTAAATGCCTCAACTTTCTCAGTCGACATTCTTCCTCGTCTGTGCTCCCCCAGTGTACTTCCGGTACCTCCCCCTCTTGTTCAGTTCAGATGCTCTCCGAAACTCCCATCTTTTTATGTAATTACAAGCGAAACTTTATTAAGTATATCAGTAATGTAAGCTATTTTACCTATTATGAAAGTCAGAAGAATTTTTATATATAATTTTGAACTGAATACATAATACGGAAGATAGTTATAGACGTCTTCGTACGCAGAAATAGAATAAAAAACGAATTTGAAGGCTTTCGTACACAGCCGGCTGCCGCTGTTTCACGTTCATTCATAAACTTGCGCGACGCCGGAAACTGCACTACTGCTGCCTTCGCCCTCAGGCGCCGGCTGTCTCGGAGAGCAGGAAGGAGAAGGCCCTTAAGGAGGAGAGGACTTGTGGGGGAGAGGAGGAGGGTGGGGGGATTGGTTGTTATAGTCAGTTTATTGGAGGGGGAGGGGGTGATTGGAAGGATTAGGTCGGGAGAATGATAGATTTTCATGGGTTTTGATTTTTAAAATAATTGAAATATAAAACACCATACATTTTCTCTCTCTCTCTCTCTCTCTCTCTCTCTCTCTCTCTCTCTCTCTCTCTCTCCTCTCTCTCTCTCTCTCTCTCTCTCTGGTTGAAGTCATGCACTTAAACACTAATGACTAAAGATTTCAACCGAATAATTGGGCTCATTATTATTTATGACGTAGATATCTTTAAGAAATTAGTAAATAAAATCTTGAACTTATCCGGCAAACAAGATTGGTCTAGCGAACAGAATACCATTGTAGCGTGAAATGTAATAAGTAAACTGTCTTAATCGTAATTGATGATGAATTTTCCTTGTGTAACTAGTGTACACTCGGCAGCGATACATAACAGTAGGCCTACATACATATTTTGGGCTCTGCAGTCTTCAAATTAAGCTTCTAATAAGTCTCTTGGTTCTTCTGCATGACCTGAATTCCAGTGCTAGAGACTAACGGGAACTTGTCCGTCTCTGCACGCTGGAAAACATGACATGATCTTGAGACAAGACAAATATATAGTTGTTAAATGAAAGGAATATCCAGTCTCTTGTATGGCATAATCCAAGCGACGTTTTGAAAACTCCTATGACAAACAGCACAATTTCTGTTAAAATCTTTATTTTTTATTCATTCAATAGAAATTTACTGCAATAGGAATGGAGGTTGCTAACCAGAAGAATTGGAATTTCGACGTCTGACATTAGACTGAAAATGTCCATAATCCTGTGTGACATGATCTAAGCGTCGTTTGTTAACTCCTATAACAAAAACTCAACTTCAATTGAAGAATCAAATTTTTTATAAATCAGAAATTTAATGCACCAGGAATGGATATTGTTTACTAGAAGAATTGAAATTTCCAGGCCTGATGGTAGGCTGAAGTTTTTAACACTTATTCCAAGTCATTTGTTCCGTGACCACTTGGTGTTAGTGTTAAGCGTGTATGGCTCACCATCTGAGCGACCGATTATTATTATTATTATCATTATTACTACTACTACTACTACTACTACTACTACTAGGCAAGATACAACCTTAGTTACAAAAGTAAGATGCTATAAGCTCAAGGGCTCCAACTGAGAAAAATAGCCCAGTGGGGAAAGGAAGTAAGGAAATAAACAATATGAGAAAAAATAACAATAAAATATTTTAAATACAGTAACAACATACAAACAGATATGTCAAATATAAACTATAAAAGAAGACTTATGACAGCCTGTTCAACGTAAAAACATTTGCTGCAAGTTTGAACTTTTGAAGTTCTACTGATTTAACGAACCGGAAGAGCTGGGGGAGTACGGGAGTGGTTTCTAAAATCTAGTATGTGTGCCTCTGCTGACCGCTAGAACAAATTACTACTTAGTCGATCGTTGAAGTTCGATGAGAGAGAGAGAGAGAGAGAGAGAGAGAGAGAGAGAGAGAGAGAGAGAGAGAGAGAGAGAAGGCACTATAAACTCGTGTCTGATGCTTCTTTAAAACTTCATGCCATCCTTATCACTGTATTCTGTAGACCTTGATTCTTATCATAGGAGGGTCTCGATGATGTGAAATTATTGGATAACAAATTCCCTCTTACGAAATAACTATAATTTAAGAACAAAATCAATGCAATTTTTAGAAAAACTGTTTATTCTTTCTAATTTTTTTTTCTATGGTTTCTCTGCCCTTTGAATAATCAACTAAGACACCTTCAACAATTTAATTATATAAGCCCCTACCCATTTCTATTTCTACATATAAACTATATTTTCAGTACCTAGGTAGAACTTTTCCATTATATACTTGACCAAAACAGTGCCTCTCGTAGTTGTGACTTCAGTTACTCCTAATTCGTCAGTTACCTTATTCAAACCGTAAGTCTATTTCAAAGTATTTCGTGAATACACATCTATGCCTGAAACAGGATTTTCATATACTCTGATACTTTAGACACAAAAAACGTATAGAAATGATTGGTTTTGAGTAGCTAACAATGAATATAAAGATGTGTAAATTTTTCATTTAGATGGTTCATGTTTATGTAAAAATGTTAATGTATACTGTAAACATACTGTAAATATAATGACTGTAAAAAGTGTAATTTAACTTTTTAATTGAAATGATAAAAAAGATACTTTAGACACAGCAGTATCCGAGTGATATCTGCTCCAGGGAACTTCTGTTTGGGTTAAACGCTTTATTTCTTTGCGTCATTAATGAAGATTTATAAACCATTTAGGTTTTTTATTTTCATATTTTCCCAGAGCTTTCTAAAACTTGCCGTTTATCCCCTACTCATCCGTTTTGCCAAGAAAGGATAATTTGTACAGTATTTTCTATCCAATCTGACCAGAACAGGCAAAGTAAACCCCACCTGCCATTACTTCAATGAACAAAGATGCATTATTATTATTATTATTATTATTATTATTATTATTATTATTATTATTATTATTATTATTATTATTATTACTTGCTAAGCTAAAACCCTAGTTGGAAAAGCAGGAGGCCATAAGCCAAGGGGCCCCAACAGGGAAAATAGCCCAGTGAGGAAAGGAAACATGGAAAATAAAATATTTTAAGAACATTAACAATAAAATAATTATCTCCTATATGAACTATGAAAACTTCAACAAAACAAAGAGGGAGAGAAATTAAATACAATAGTCTACCCGAGTGTATCCTCAAGCAAGGGAAATAGTGCATATCCAGCTGGCAATTTAAATATTTATAAATCATTTCAATGAAGGTTCGTATCATTATAAAAGAATTAGGTCTCTTATGGACTAACCAATTCGTCTCAGACAACAAGAAGGGTCATTAGTATAAATTGAAATACTGTGAGAAAATTAAGGAGATTTAAATATCCATATTATTGCAATTTGTTTTGCTTCATCTTCAAAGGAATAAGGTTCAGTCAATTCGGGAAATGAATTTGAGGCTCAAAAAAAAAAAAAAAAAAAAAAAAAAAAAAACGGGGGGGGGGGGGTTAGAGTTGGGACTTGTAGATTCACAGACCATTACAACTAACGATGATCTAGCGAATTTCGCTAACTGTTAAAAATGTTAACTCTTAATAAAAAGAAAAGATACAAGTTTTGGGCTGTACAGAAGTCTTGAATATCGATGCTTATCAGTTATTTCAAGAGCAAGCATATTTATTCCTGCATCAACCCTCAAATTGGAAGCTTATGAGCATGCTGATAGTGTTGGTTAGTGTTTTGCTTGCTTATTTTGTCTAAGATGATTTCGAATGGATTTTATGTCGTCATACTTATCGATGAAATTTACTCTGCATCTGTCTTGGATTAGAGTTCTCTTGCTTGAGGGTACTCTCGGGCACACTATTCTATCTTATTTCTCTTTCGCTTGTTTTGTTAAAGTTTACATAGTTTATATTGGGAATATTTATCTTGATGTTGTTACTGTTCTTAAAATATTCTATTTTTCCTTGTTACCTTTCGTCACTGGGCTATTTTCCCTGTTGGAGCCCCTGGGCTTATAGCATCCTGCTTTTCCAACTAGGGTTGTAGCTTAGCAAGTAATAATAATAATAATAATAATAATAATAATAATAATAATAATAATATCATTACTTTTAGCTGTAGTCAGTAGTTTATATTGAATTTGTTCAGTTCATTTTCTGTTGAAAATTGTTTAATTTTCTTTAAATATCTACTTGCTTTTGGTGTAAATAGAATCCACCAGTTATCTTTTAATTAGCAATCTTTGATGAATATAATTAACCATAATCCAATTTCTGCCACAATTCATTTCCCTCTATGGACGTTACAGTACGTTACATACTCACATACTGTAATTGAACGATTAGAACAACCTAGTCTGCCAGTCACTTTCAGGCAAACAGGAAGGTTATTGGAAGCAAGTTTTGTCAGCGAAACTGATGAGAAATCCCACTTGACAATACCGCTCCCGTAACTTGACCCGACACCCAAGTACGAAACTGACAGTTGAAACGCCAACTGTAAAAGAGATAAACTCGACTTCGAAGAGCAGGGGATCTCAACTGCCTGTCTCTACTGCTGAGGCAATGTGCTTGCTTCAGTTTTCAAAATAATGTGTGCTGGTTTTTTTTTTTTTTTTTTTTTTGCTACCTTGATATATACAACAAAACTTAATAACATTTGCTGTTTTGTCATTTTTATGGGGTGCTTATGCAGCAAGAGCCCGTGCCTCCTTAATATATATATATATATATATATATATATATATATACATATATATATATACATATATATATATATATATATATATATATATATATATATATATATATATATATAACAAAACTTAATGATCCTTGCTGTTTTGTCATTCTTATGGGGTGCTTATGCAGCAAGAGCCCATGGTGCCTTAGTATATACAACAAAACTTGATAATTCTTGTTGTTTTGCCCTTTTTTACGGGGTGCTTATGCAGCAAGAGCCCGTGCTGCCTTGATATATACAACAAAACTTAATAATCCTTGTTTAGCATTTTCTACGGGGTATTTATGCAGCAAGAGCCCGTGCCTCCTTAATATATACAACAAAACTAAATAATGCTTGTTTTGCATTTTTTACGGGGTACTTATGCAGCAAGAGCCCGTGCTGCCTTGATAGATACAACAAAACTTAATAATCCTTTCTGTTTTGTCATTTTTATGGGGTGCTTGACAAGCAAGAGCCTGTGCCTGTACAAAGCTGGATTAATCTATACAACAAACCTTTGACTCTTCAGATGAGCTCTTTGAAGTCCTGATGTTCAAAGCACTTTTATTATCAATCTTCTGTTTCAGAAATTTACAATATCATCTCTCCTGAATTCTGCGCCATTTCAGTAGATCCTTCCTTAGGCAAAAGTTATTGTAATTATATTCATGCATGAACTCGGGAAGCGTTCTGAATTAATTAGATTTTGTCACGTGTTTTGGTTTATTCACATTGGATTAATTATCACGTGTTTGCGATTATCCCTTTCAAATGAAGATTCACTTGTGAAAAGTGGTTCATTCATTGCTCTACAAAGTCTACAGTCTACATCGTTTGTATACCATTCAGGTCTTCATAATACGATGATTCACACATTCCTTTGTGCTTGCTCGCACGAAATTGCTTTCTTTTGCAATGTCAATTATTTTTCAATTACGTTTGAACTTTTGTCGTGTAGAATTGCTTATTTTTCATAAAATGTTGAAAGTCGTTTTATTTTTTATGTTCTTTCGTGACGTAAAATCATCAGTTTTCCATTTAATGTTATTCGGTTTTTATATTAATTTGTTCTGTAATCAGGACGTTCATTCTCAGAAAGAATGCTTTTACTAAGGTAAATGATTCTCACCAAAAAAGCTGTTAATCAGGTCATTGCTTCTCAGCTAGAACGTTTTTAGTCAGGTTGTTGATTGTCAGCAAAAATGTTTTTAATCAGGTCGTTCATTCTCAGCAAAAATGTTTTTGATAGGGTCGTTGCTTCTCAGGCAAAGAGTTTCTAATCAGGTCGTTGCTTCTCATCAAAAAGATTTTTTATTTAGGTTTTTGATAATCAGCAAAAAAGTTTTTAGCCAAGTCGTTGATTCTGAGAAAAGTTTTTAATCCGGTCGTTCATTTCCAGCAAAAAAAAAAAATTAATCAGGTCGTTCCTTCTCAGCTCGGGAGTTTTTCATCCGGTTGTTCATTTCCAGCATAAAAAGAAAATAAAGGGGAAAAAAGGTTTTAATCAGGTCGTTCATTCTAAGTAAAGAAGTTTATGAAGGCCGCTAATTATTTTATGTAGAGAGAGAGAGAGAGAGAGAGAGAGAGAGAGAGAGAGAGAGAGAGAGATTTGACAATAATTCTCATACAGTGGTCCCTTCTATCCTTAGTTCAGATGTGAAAAACTAAATTTTCTTATAAATAGCAAGGAATTTCATATATTTTATCTAGATTATGTAAAAATAGCACTTATTTGATTATGGCATTGAATCCAGCATCCTATGGTAATTGTACAGTTAATTATTTTTTAATTATTTAATTTTCACTTCATGATATAAGAAAATCTTACCGAACGGAACCAGTCACTCGAAAACAAAAAGTAAAAGAAAAATACGTAATTATTATATTGAAAGTATAAGACCCTAACAAAATAAAATGTTTAAAACTACACTATATACCACTCATACTTATCAAATTTCCTAACTATTCCCTACCATGGTTAACTAGCTAACTGCCCTCATTCTTCTTTCACTCATCTATCCTATCAGTTAAAAAAACCACGTTTCCTATCAGCTAAAAAAAAAAAATAAAAAAAAACACTTTCCTATCAGCTAAAATAAAAACTTATTTCCTATCAGCTAAAAAAAAACATCTTTCCTATCAGCTAAAAAAAAAACATCTTTCCTATCAGCTAAAAAAAAAATCTTTCCTATCAGCTAAAAAAAAAACATCTTTCCTATCAGCTAAAAAAAAACATCTTTCCTATCAGCTAAAAAAAAAACATCTTTCCTATCAGCTAAAAAAAACATCTTTCCTATCAGCTAAAAAAAAAACATATTTCCTATCAGCTAAAAAAAAAACATCTTTCCTATCAGCTAAAAAAAAAACATCTTTCCTATCAGCTAAAAAAAAAACATCTTTCCTATCAGCTAAAAAAAAAACATCTTTCCTATCAGCTAAAAAAAAACATCTTTCCTATCAGCTAAAAAAAAAACATCTTTCCTATCAGCTAAAAAAAAAACATCTTTCCTATCAGCTAAAAAAAAACATCTTTCCTATCAGCTAAAAAAAAACATCTTTCCTATCAGCTAAAAAAAAAACATCTTTCCTATCAGCTAAAAAAAAACATCTTTCCTATCAGCTAAAAAAAAACATCTTTCCTATCAGCTAAAAAAAAAACATCTTTCCTATCAGCTAAAAAAAAAATCTTTCCTATCAGCTAAAAAAAAACATCTTTCCTATCAGCTAAAAAAAAACATCTTTCCTATCAGCTAAAAAAAAAACATCTTTCCTATCAGCTAAAAAAAAACATCTTTCCTATCAGCTAAAAAAAAAACATCTTTCCTATCAGCTAAAAAAAAAATCTTTCCTATCAGCTAAAAAAAAAACATCTTTCCTATCAGCTAAAAAAAAACATCTTTCCTATCAGCTAAAAAAAAAACATCTTTCCTATCAGCTAAAAAAAAACATCTTTCCTATCAGCTAAAAAAAAAACATCTTTCCTATCAGCTAAAAAAAAAACATCTTTCCTATCAGCTAAAAAAAAACATCTTTCCTATCAGCTAAAAAAAAAAAATCTTTCCTATCAGCTAAAAAAAAACCACTTGCCTATCAGCAAAAAAAAAAAAACACATTTCCTATCAGTTAAAATAAAACATCTTTCCTATCAGCTGAAAAAATACACTTTCCTATCAGCTAAAGAAATACACTTTCCTTTCAGCTAAAAAAATACACTTTCCTATCAGCTAAAACAAAACATCTTTCCTATCAGATAAAACAAAAAACACATTTGCTATCAGCTTAAAAAACACACTTTCCTATCAGCTAATATAAAAAAACACTTTCCTATCAGCTATAAAAAATCCACCTTTCCTATGAACTGGAAAAACACACTTTCCTATCAGCTAAAATAAAACACACTTCCTATAATCTAAAAGAAAAGAAACACTTTCGTATCAGCTAAAAAAAAAAAACATTTTCTATCAGCCAAAAAAAAACCACCTTTCCTATCAGCTAAAAAAAAAACACCCTTCTTATCAGCTAAAAAACCACCTTTCATATCACCTAAAAAAAACCCACATTTCCTATCAGCTAGAAAAAACCTTTCCTCTCAGCTAAAAAAAAACCACGTTTCTTATCAGCTGAAAAAAAAAACACCTTATTATCAGCTAAAAAGAAAAAACACCTTGCTTATCAGCTAAACAAAACCACATTTCTTATCAGCTTAAAAAAAACTTTTCTTATCAGCTAAAAAAACACCTTTCTTATTAGCTAAAAAACACATTTCTTATCAGCTAAAAAACTACCTTTCTTATCAGTTGAAAAAATGCCACCTTTCTTATCAGCTAAAATAACACCTTTCCTACCAGCTAGAAAAACCACCTTTCATTTCAGCTAAAAAAGAAAAAAAAAACACATTTCCTATCAGCTAAAAAAAAAAACCATTTTCCTATCTGCCAAAAAAAATCACTTTTCTTATCAGCTAAAAAAAAAAGCTACCTTTCCTATCAGCTGAAAAAAATACCACCTTTCATATCAGCTAAAAAAAAAAAAAAACACATTTCCTATCGGCTAGGAATAAAACCTTTCCTATCAGCAAAAAAAAAACAAAACCACCTTTCCTATCAGCTAAAAAAAAAACACCTTTCTTATCAGCTAAAAAAAAATACCTTTCCTATCAGCTGAAAAAAAAACCTTTCATATCAGCTAAGAAAACCCACATATCCTATCAGCTAGAAAAAAACCTTTCTTATCACCTAAAAAAAACCACATATCCTCTCAGCTAAAATAACCACCTTTCGTATCAGCTAAAAAAAATCAACTTTCCTTTCAGAAAAAAAAAAAAACCACTTTCCCAGGGGAGTTGTAGAAAGCTCGCCGTGCATTTCACTAACGCTCTCGTTGGCAAACCAGGAATGTGCAGTGTGGCTTAATTGCACTGCTCGAAATATGGACAAGGAAAATAAAAAGGTTTTGCGATATGAGTTTTAAGCAATGTGTCATCTCCAAGGAATCTGCTTTGTCACCCGTGATAAAAATGAGCTCAACAATTTGCTTGCTAAGGAAATTAAAAGGAAACGCTTCATTGAGGGAACCATAATGCACATTATTATTA
>NC_090729.1:127804606-127809606 GCF_036898095.1 Palaemon carinicauda
GTGTGTGTGTGTGTATGTGTGTGTGTGTGAGTGTGTATGTGTTCATATTTTTATACAAAGATTTTTTTTTACAAAATTTCTCCTTATATACAATGTAAAATTATACCTCACATCACACAAAGCCCCAATATGCCTTATCTATAGAAATTGATTAAGTATCATATGATAATAGTACTAAAAAAAACCAACTCCATCTTTCCCTGTTTCTGTTTCCACGAAAAGGAGTGAAAATTTGAAGTAGACACGGACATGATTCTCACCCAGATAGCGGCGAGATCAGACACCTGTGGCTGGAGAGGTGCGGCTGTGGCACACCTGTTGCTGCTGCTGCCGCTGCTGCCATCAGCTGTGTCTAGTACCTACGTGTGATAACTCCTGTTTGTTCGCAGTACGTAGGGCATACATGTTTTAGATCCTGTGATAATTGCTCTTCTCTGTATGAGGAGGAATAGACTTTTTTTTTTTTTGGTCAGGTAGTTATTACCAATATTATTATTATTATTATTATTATTATTATTATTATTATTATTACTAGCTAAGCTAAAACCCTAGTTGGAAAAGCAGGATGCTATAAGCCCAGAGGCTCCAACAGGGAAAATAGCCCAGTGAGGAAAGGAAAAAGGAAAATAGAATATTTTAAGAAGAGTAACATTATAATAAATATTTCCTCTATAAACTATAAAAACTTTAACAAAACAAGAAGAGAAATAAGATAGAATAGTGTGCTCGAGTGTACCCTTAAGCAAGAGAACTCTAACCCAAGACAGTGGAAGACCATGGTACAGAGGCTATAGCACTACCCAAGACTAGAGAACAATGGTTTGATTTTGGAGTGTCCTTCTAGAAGAGCTGCTTACCATAGCTAAAGAGTCTCCTCTACCCTTACCTAGAGGATAGCGGCCACTGTACAATTAGTGCAGTAACCCCTTGAGAGAATAAGCACGGTTAGGTAATCTCAGTGTTGTCAGGTGTATGAGGACAGAGGAGAATATGTATAGCATAGGCCAGACCATTCAGTGTGGATGTATGTAGGCAAAGGAAAAATGAACCGTAACCAGAGAGAAGGATCCAATGTAGTACCATCTGGCCAGTCAAAGGACCCCATAACTCTCTAGCGGTAGTATCTCAACGGGTGACTGGTGCCCTGACCAACCTACTACCATCATAAACCTAGTTTAAAGATTTAAAGGTCTCTCAGAGGCAAGGGACAGTGACATACTGACCATATTACGTATGATCAGCGCCCAAGCCCCCTCTCCAACCAAGCTAGGACCAAGAAAGGCCTGGCAGTGGCTGCTGATAACTCAGCAGATAGACCTATAGGCACCCCCAAAACCCCCATTTTTAGCTCACAAGGATGGTGGGATTGCAGCGACCAAAGGAACTTACGCGTTTGAGTGGGACTCGAACCCCAGTCTGGCAAACACCAGGCAAGGACGCTACCACCAGGCCACCACACTATATTTATTATTATTATTACTATTATTATTATTATTATTATTATTATTATTATTGTTTTTGGTGTTGTTGTTTTTATTACTATCCAAGCTACGACCCTAGTGAGAAAAGCAGGAAGCTATAAGCCCAGGGGATCCTACATGGAAAAATAATCCTGGTGAAGAAAGGTAATAATCACTAATTGCTTTCACTGGAATATTAGAAATAAATCTTTATTCTTTCGTCTTTCATAGACACACCGTGGATGTACTTGAGTTTAGAAGAGGGAAATGTATGAAAGTCCGTATTCAAAGGTAATTGCTCGTCTATAAATCAAAATCTGTACACATGCATCAAAGGGAAATATATATATATCCCTCCATATCAACCACTGATTGACCATTCATTAGGTCGTGTGAGTGAAAATTATCCCCCCCTCTCTCTCTCTCTCTCTCTCTCTCTCTCTCTCTCTCTCTCTCTCTCTCTCTCTCTCTGGTAATTGTGCCTTTGACAAGCTTCTTCGTTGACACTATATAAGTAGAAGAATTCTCTCTCTCTCTCTCTCTCTCTCTCTCTCTCTCTCTCTCTCTCTCTCTCTCTGGTAATTGTTCCTTTGGCAAGCTTCTTTATTGACACTATATAAAAGTAGAAGAATTATCATAATACAATCCGGAGATTATTCTCTCTCTCTCTCTCTCTCTCTCTCTCTCTTTCTCTCTCTCTCTCTCTCTCTCCTCTTTCTCTCTCTCTCTCTCCTGGTCTAATCACACCAAAGCTATAATTTCTTTCCTTCGCCATTGAAAAACAAATCGGGGCAATTTCAAAAAGGAAATAGATATTCATCGTCAGTACCCATTAATCTAATCGACTAAATATGGATATCACTCAAAAGGAAATAAGAAATTGGCATTAATTTCCCTTTCGAAAGTTTCCAAGTCTATCAAATTTATTCTAAAGCTTCCCAATTTATACAGGTTATTCAGATTTAAACTGTTTCAGTCTTTACTCTTATGAAGCTGTGGGTGAGAACTGATTTAGAAAATTGCCATTCTGGGGTCGAGTCCCGCAAAAACTCGATAGTGTGACCTAAGGATGTAGGGTTCGGGGGAGCGTATAGCTCTATCTGCTGAGTCATCAGCAGCCGTTGCCTGGCTCTCCTTGCTCTTAGCTTGGATGGAGAGGGGTCTTGGACACTGATCATATGTATATATAGTCATTTTCTAGGGCAGTGTCCTGCTTTATAGGGTAATGTCACTGTCCCTTACCTGTGCCACTCATGGACAGCTTTTAAACCTTTAAACTGGTATATTTCTTTTTCTTACATGTGCAGGACATATGATAGGAATGACAGATAATAGATGGATATTAAGAATAATTGAACGTGTCCCAAGAGATTGCAAACGAAGGAGGAGAAGAAAGGATGATAGATTGATGAAATAAGAAAATTTGCGGTATAGACTGACATAGAAAGACCATAAGCAAATGCAACTTTAAGGACGTGTCTGAGGCCTTTGTCCTGCAGTGGACTAGTTACGGATGATGATATAGTTACTTGGGTTGGCGATCTGGTTCTTGGAATCTAACTATACCAGTCAGTGAGGAGTGGGTCCAAAATAAGTTTATTATTATTATTTCTTGCTAAACTACAACCCTAGATGGAAAAGCAGGCTGCTATAAGCCCCAGGGCTCCAACAGGAAAAATAGCTCAGCGTGGAAAGGAAATAAGAAAAAACTGCTTGAGAAATTTAAGAGCAATAATGAAATAAAAATAAATCTTTCATATATAAACTATAAAACCTTGAAAATAACAAGAGAATAAAAACTTCAAAATAACAAGAGGAAGAGAAACAATATAGAATATTGTGCCCGAGTGTACCCTCAAGCAAGAGATCTCTATAATAATTCATTATGATTAACCTCGTTTCTATCGTAATAAGCCATGTTAACTCCTTCGTACGAAATTAGAATACAGGAGTGACTTCACACGAATTGACTGTTATACCATATTATTATTATTATTATTATTATTATTATTATTATTATTATTATTATTATTATTATTACTAGCATAATCAATGAATGTAGTACCCCAAAAGTTCAAATTTGTAGCGATTTTTTTTCTGTTGAACAGGCTGACATGTCTCACTTTGTAGTTTATATATGAAAGATCTATTGTAATATTGATACTGTTTGAAAATATTTAATATTAATTATTCATTACTTCTCTTGTGGTTTGTTTATTTCTTTGTTTCATTACTGGGCTATTTTTCCCTGTTGGAGCCCTTGAGATCATAGCATCTTGCTTTTCCAACTAGTGTTGAAGCTTAGCTAATAATAATAATAATAATAATAATAATAATAATAATAATAATAATAATAATAATAACTGTACATAAATGCAATGCAACCTCATTGAACGTGTTTAGGCGGTGGGTACTGTATGTATTTCGTAAGGCGTAACATTAGTGGATCCGCTTTAAATGACCGAGAATGTTTGGAAATACCAGTGAAAGAAACGAGTTACAATATTCCAAAGTCATATCTCTGACATTTCAAAATATGATTACAGAATCCGCCATCTGCATCCTGATGATAGTCGTGTTCAATAAATACAGCATGTAAAGAAACTCTTCTAGGAGAAGGGCACTCCAAAATCAAACCATTGTTCTCTTGTCTTGGGTAGTGTCATAGCCTCTGTATCATGGTCTTCCACTGTCTTGGGTTAGAGTCCTCTTGCTTGAGGGTACATTCGAGCACACTATTCTATCTAATTTCTCTTCCTCTTTTGTTAAAGTATTTATAGTTTATTTAGGAAATATTTTTTTTAATGTTGTTAAATTTCTTTGAATATTTTATTTTCCATTGTTTCCTTTTCTCACTGGGCTGTTTTCCCTGTTAGGCACCCCTGGGCTTATATCATCCCGCTTTTCCAACTAGGGTTGTAGCTTTTCCAACTAGGGTTGTAGCTTTTCCAACTAGGGTTGTAGCTTTTCCAACTAGGGTTGTAGCTTAGCAATTAATGATAATGATACTAATATTAGATTGATTGAATAAACAGTTTTGAAGCGAAAGTTATCTCTTAAAAATTATATGTTAGAATATATATCTTAGGTTTATATATATGCAATGATTTGAAGAGAAAGTTATCTATTAGAATTATGTTAGAATATTTTCTTAGTTAATGTATATGCGAGGATTTGATGCGAAAGTTATTTATTAAAAATTATGTTAGAATATTTAACCTAGTTTATGTATAAGTGAGGATTTGAAGCGAACGTTATTTATTAGAAAATATGTGTTAGAATAGATATCTGGGGTTTAAGTATTTGCGAAGATTCGATTGAGAGAGAGAGAGAGAGAGAGAGAGAGAGAGAGAGAGAGAGAGAGAGAGAGAGAGAGAGAATGCCCACAGATAAAGGCATGTCAAAAGTCCTCAGAGAGAGAGAGAGAGAGAGAGAGAGAGAGAGAGAGAGAGAGAGAGAGAGGGAGACAGAGAGCATGCCCACAGATAAAGGCATGTCAAAAGTCCTCAGAGAGAGAGAGAGAGAGAGAGAGAGAGAGAG
>NC_090729.1:127815757-127895757 GCF_036898095.1 Palaemon carinicauda
ATGAAACAAGGAAAAATAAAATATTTTAAGAACAGTATTATTGAAATAAATATCTCCTATATAAACTATAAAAACTTTCACCAAAACCAGAGGAAGAGAATAAGATAGAATAGTGTGCCCGAGTGTACCCTCAAGCAAGAGAACTCTAACCCAAGGGAGCTGAATGGCCTCCTAAGCCCCAATGCTGGTCTTACGGTCCAAATCCATACATCCAAAACAAGCCCTCTAATCCTACTCAAAATAAATATTTATGTCAAAGTTTGTAGTTATCTAAGTATTATTATTATTATTATTATTATTATTAGTAGTAGTATTATTATTACTACTACTACTACTAATAGCTAAGCTAAAACCATAGTTGGAAAAGCAAGATGCTATATAAGCCCAAGGGCTCCAACAGAGAAAAATAGCCAAGTGAGGAAAGGAAATAAGGAAATAGATAAACAATATAAGAGGTAATGAAAAATTAAAAGAAAACATTTAAAAAATAACATTAAAACATATTTCCAACTATAAAACTATAAAAAGAATTGTGTCAGTCTGTTCATAAAAAAAAAAACATTTGCTGCAACTTTGAAATTTTGAAGTTCCACTGATTCAACTACCCAATTAGGAAGATCATTCCCCAACTCGGAGAGTCCTATTTAACTCGCGTCACCTCTGTGTTAATATAATTCTAAGTTATTTAATTTCATTTGCAGATCATCATTGAGGGTATTTCATCTAGCTGTCCCTTATTTCTCCCCTTCGGAAGGTAAGTACAAACAAATAACTTGATTTGTGGTAAAGACACCTTATAATCTCACAAATGAGGTAAATAGAGGGATGTTTTGATGTGATTGTCCAGCAATTTTAAAGAAATGAATTCTGATCACATTACTTTAGAGGCTGTGCTTTTTATAGATTGAGACTATTATTATTATTATTATTATTATATATTATTATTATTATTATTATTATTTTTTATTGTTGTTGTTGTTGTTATTGTTGTTATTATTATCATTATTATAATTATTATTGTTGTTGTTGTTGTTGTTGTTGTTGTTATTATAATCATTACGAATATTGTTATTACTTTTATTATTATTATTATTATTATTATTTTATTATTGTTGTTGTTGTTGTTGTTGTTGTTGTTGTTGTTGTTATTATTATTATTATTATTATTATTATGTTTGTGCCTAAATCACTTCATATGACGTGCTATGTTTCTCCAAGTTGATTAATACGAACTTGACCAGCCCTATTTCTAAGGTTTATTCCATAAGAAGCGATGCATTCTACGAATGATATTATAGAGGACAGTAATTATAATTTATTTTGAAAAATAATTAACAGAGAGAGAGAGAGAGAGAGAGAGAGAGAGAGGAGAGAGAGAGAGAGAGAGAGAGAGAGAGAGAGAATTAAAAAGGAATTATGAAAAAGAGAAATAGGGATGTATTCTACGAATGATATTAAAGAGGACAGTAATAATAATTTATTTTGAGAAATTATCAGGAGAGAGAGAGAGAGAGAGAGAGAGAGAGAGAGAGAGAGAGAGAGAGAGAGAGAGAGAGATAATTAAAAAGGAATTATGAAAAAAGAGAAATATTGATTTTGTGATGGGCTTTCCTTTTATGGGAATTTTTGGGTGAAGATCCGATTAATGGTTTTTATGATATGATGATCATGATGATAATGATGATTTTTTTTTATGAACTTCAGTTTCCTAGACTTTCCTTCTTCGTTTCTCGTGAATTTAAAAGTTTTATTTCTCAAAAGAAATAAGATAGAATTCTGCCAGTATGGAATATATAAAATGCTATTGCAAGATATTGAAATATTTTATTGCAAAATGTTGGATTTTCCTTTTTCTTTCTGAAAGTTTTCTTTATGGAATTGAAAATTGTTTTTCTTTGATTATTAAAACAAATTAAAAGTAAAATATTTGCCAAAAACATTAATTATGTATTATACGATTCATTTTCTAGTTAGGAAAAAAAGACCAGAAAAAGACGTTGATTCAGGATCGTGCAAATATCTAGTAAACAGTGAATCTTTGTCTAACTTTTCTTTGGTAATATCGTAAATATTGTTTTCGGCTTCTCACTTTTATTACGACGTGTTCAAAGTAAACATCAAGTTCATCGGACAATTGATTAATCAGGAAATAGCAAGCAACGTGCCAGAACTTTAAGGATAATTAGAGAAACTATAATCTGTGAGACAGAAGCATCTATTTGTTTTGGGTAGAAGCAGCTTTAAAGGGCAATAGTGCAGGAAAGAGAATATCTATTGAAGGAGGAGGAGGAGGAGGAGGAGGAGGAAGAGGAGGAAGAGGAGGAGGAGGAGGAAGAGGAGGAGGAGGAAGAGGAGGAGGACAAAAATGATGCCTGAAAAAAAAAGATGCAGGTAGAATTTGATTATTTGATTACTCTTAAACTTTCAGCTTTCAGAAATGTCTATTGTTATGATATGCAGCGTAACTTTGATATTAATTCATTGGAAGAGGTAGACATAAACATGAAATATGTGTAATTGAGAGAGAGAGAGAGAGAGAGAGAGAGAGAGGAGAGAGAGAGAGAGAGAGAGAGAGAGAGAGAGCAAGCCACACTGCCCTTATCTCCCCTTACCCGAAAGCACAATCTCCGATGCACCTGTTTCCGGAATGCGAATGGATGGGAGGCTTGGCCGTCTAGACGTCCTCCGTGGCTGAAGTTTAAGGCACACAAATTTTCTGCCCCTCTCGCTGATAATGACGTCCATTCAAGCAGTAAAACGTCGCGCTCGGTTCGAATTCCTGCGTGAAAGTGCACGTGGACTGGTTGCCAGTCTCGGTCGTAGGGTGTTTTGCCTCGGCCATTGCAGGGAGAGATTTGCTGACCTAAAATATACCGGGATCAAGTGATCGAAAGATATCGAGACGTGCGGGAGGGACCAGGGTGGGGGGCCGGGGGGGGGAAGGGGGGGAGACTTAGAGGGAGGAGAGACCACTGATGGGAGGAGAGACATAGAGGTGGGGTGAGGTTTTGGAATGGGGACGATGGGGTGTATTATTATTATTATTATTATTATTATTATTATTATTATTATTATTACTAGCCAAGCTACAACCCTAGTTGGAAAAGCAAGATGCTATAAGCGTAAGGGCTCCAATAGGGAAAAATAGCCCAGTGAGGAAAGGAAATAAGGAAATAAATAAATGATGAGAATAAATTAACAATAAATTATTCTAAAAATAGTAACAACTGATTGATATATTATAGAAATGACGAAAATGTGGGATGAATTTGGCATGAGGGAGGGGTGAGAGTGTTTAAAGGTTTAAAGGTCGATCAGGAATAACAGAGGGAAGGGACAGTGACATTGCCCTATCAAGCAGGACAATGTCCAGAGACTGACCATATTATACATATCATCAGCGCCCAAGCCCTCTCTCCACCCAAGCTAGGACCAAGGAGGGCCAGGTAATGGCTGCTGATGACTCAGCAGATAGACCTATAGGCTCCCCCAAACCCCCCATGTTTAGCTCACAAGGATAGTGAGGTTGCAGAAACCAAAGGAACTAACCAGTTGTTGTTGATGTAGGTGTGAGTTATGGAACGAGGTGGCAAGGGTGAGTGCCGAGAATTATGGGTGAGGCTGAACTGATGCAATCGGTGCACTGGCCAAGGGAGCACCATTCCTCTGGCCCCATGATTGGTGACGTCAGCGTCAATATCATTCCCATACTGGTAGTGGACAGATATTTTCTCTCTCTCTCTCTCTCTCTCTCTCATACTGGTGGTGGACAGATATTCTCTCTCTCTCTCTCTCTCTCTCTCTCTCTCTCTCTCTCTCTCTCTCTCTCTCTCTCACTTTAGAGTCAGGTTAAGAATATTCTAAACTGTGAAAATATAAATATTTTTGCCATCACCTCGAAACCATTACATGCTTACGCTGCTATTCTATATGTCAATATTTTCGCAATATTATTGTTTTGCAAACCAGTTCTCTCTTCGAAACTCAACTCCCAGGGGATGGGGGTGGGAAGAGCCGGTGAGACGGAGGTGGGAGGGTGAGCTATCAACCCGATAACAGCAGAACGTAAGATGCTGCTAATAAAGAAAGTATGTTGGAATGTGATCCTCAACACAAGCTTCTGGGAATATGAAAGTCTCCATTGATCTAAATTTCAGCCTCAATAGCTGGAAGCTTTCTTAGTTATAGCACCAACAAGCAAAATTGTAAATTAAGATCAGTACATCATTTAATGTAGTAAATAAATCAATTTGAAATCCTATAGTTAGTTATAATTTTGTTTATATAAAAGTACATTTTTTATGGTTTTAAAGTTAGTGGTAGAATGATAATTTCTTATTTTACTTGTACTCTGCCATCCTTTTTTTCCTTTCCTCACTGGGCTATTTTTCCCTATTGGAGCCCTTGAGCTTATAGCATACTGCTTTTCCAACTAGGGTTGTAGCTTAGCTAGTGATAACAATAATAATATCTGGCATTCTTGGCAACTTAGCATTATCTAATGCTGAAGTTGACCCTTCTGGATTTTGCAAATTGGGAGAGTTGGAGAGAACGGGGTGGCTTTATAATGAGGCTTGTGTTCCTCCTGTTCATTGATGCTGTGTTTCTTGCAAATTTCTTATATCTCCTGATGGAGAAACATTAATTAGGTCTATTTCTGGGTGTAAAATCTACATCTGATGAGTCGTCTTCTGAACTTTCTGCTATGCTCTCTTCATATTTAAAATGAAATTCCAGCTACGTAGGAAGAATGTTACTGACATGGACCTTATTTTTTAGTGAGGGATTTCTTCTTTTTTTCTTCTACTAGTGTTTGCAAGTACCTCCGCTAAGGAGGCTGTTAAATAGAGTCGGTTGATTTATTTCTTTATTTATTTGTCCGTGTTTGTGTCAGTGGACAGAATTACGTCAAAACTACATGACGGAGTTTGATGAAATTTTTACTATAGACAGATGTTAGGTCTTGGACGACCCCATTAAATTTTGGAGATGATCCTGATTTGCATTTTTCGGCATTTTAAAGACATCAAACAAATTGACGGATTTTGACGAAATTTCCACCACAGTTAGATGGACGACTCCATTAATGTTTGGCGAAGGTCAGAAATCTCTGATTTCTTATGTTAACTATGATTTTCGTTCGCAGAATTGAATCAGGGCTTATACTTTCTGTTGCATTGGCAATATCTTTACTGCACTGCAATTGTTCAGTGGCTACTTTCCTCCAAGTAAGGTTAGAAGAGACTCTTTAGCTATGGTAAGCAGCTCCTCTAGGAGAAGGAGACTCCAAAATCAAACCATTGTTCTCTAGTATTTGGTAGTGCCATAGCCTGTGTACGATGGTCTTCCACTGTCTTGGGTTAGAGTTTTCTTACTTGAGGGTAAACTCGGGTACACTATCCTATCTTATTTCTCTTCCTCTTGTTTTGTTAATGCTTTTACAGTTATATAGGAAATATTTATTTTAGTATTGTTACTGTTCTTGAAATATCTTATTTTTCCTTGTTTCCTATCCTCACTGGGCTATTTTCCCTGTTGGGGTTCCTGAGCTTATGGCATCCTGCTTTTCTAACTAGGGTTATAGCTTAGCAAGTAATAATAATAATACAAATAACTCAAATCTGGCTAAAGTGAATCTTTTGACGCCCATGATTTTCAGATAGGAATTATTGTTTCACACCGGATGTTATGTCCAAGAATTTTCTTTTTGACCTTGATTATAGTTATTTATTCTAATTATATAAAAGTTTTCTGATTGTCATAGCATAATTATTCTAGATGGTTTGTGAATATGAATGAATAATCTCATATAAACGCATACTGTATGATGATGATAAATAATAATAATAATAATAATAATAATGATGATGATGATGATGATGATGATGATGATAATAACATAGGTATGAATACGTTTTTTCACAATAATCAGGAGACAAAAAGTTAACATTTGATTGGACCTAATCGTAAATCGTATCATTACACTCGACAAAAATCATAGATTCCAATAAACGGAGATTTTTTTTATTTATTTTTTTATTTTTTTTATTATTTTTTTTTTCTGCAAAGCATATAGTGGATCTCTAATGAATAAATGTTAAAGCACAAATTACAACTTGTCATTTAACTCTCTTAATGTAGTAAATCTATATTAGGTATTAGTTAATTTACCTCCTTTATTTGTTATTTACTTGTGACTTTATATGATTATTCATAATACTTTCTTCTCTCTTAACATTTTTAACAATACAATTCTACTAAGGTGGACACTTTTATCCGTGTAGGCACCTCAGGATTATGTATGTATGTATGTATGTATTATTATTATTATTATTATTATTATTATTATTATTATTATTATTATTATTATTATTATTATTACTTGGAAAGCTACAACCCTAGCTGGAAAAGCCGGATGCTATTAGCCCAGGGGCTCCAACAGGGAAAATAGCCCAGTGAAGAAAGGAAACAGAAAAAATATAATATTTTAAGATCAGTAACAACATTAGAATAAATATTTCCTTTATAAACTTTAACAAAACAAGTGGAAGAGAAATAAGATAGAATAGTGTGCCCGAGTGTACCCTCAATCGACGGATAGGTTTGCTTAAAGCAAATGCGTGTTACAGACTAATACACACACAAACAAAGCCACTCCAACACCTTCTAAAACATAACTGCGCCAGGACTCCTTGCTGCTTGGAGGAAGGACGCTGTTGACTGGTACAACACAGGAACATACGTTACCGGGTCCTAAGCGATGTCAGGCAGGGCAGCCGATTGGGACTACGGTCTACCCCAAAGCCAAAGCAAAGTCCTTCGAAAAGAAGCCAACCGTGCTTACCCCCATACAAATTAGAAAAAAACACTTTAATAGAAGATTAATAATAATGAAAATAGATTTCCTTCTGAGGGCAGCCAAATTTTCATTTTAATATTCTTCTACAGCCATAATCCCATATCATCACACATCAATCACTATTCATTCTGTTTGTCATCTTGCTAGTTCTATTGGCATTTTTATTGTAATTTTTAGAATTATTATTATTATTATAATAATTATTATTATTATTATTATTATTATTATTATTATTATTAAAATTCATAAAATTAGTAAAATGATTTTTATCAATATTATTATTTTTAGAATTTATAAAATTATTAAAATTTTTATTACTGAAATTATTAGTATCATTAATGATATTATTAAATTATTTATTATTAATAAATTATTAAAATTATTATTATTAGAATTAATAAAATTCTAGAAAAATTTATTATTGAAATTATTGGTATCATTAATATTGAAATAATTATTGTTAATAAATGTTTAAATTTATTATTATTATTATTATTATTATTATTATTATTATTATTATTATTATTATTATTATTATTATTGGAATCAGTCCATACAAATAAAAGGAAACATCTGCTATCCCTTTTTCATTGCTTAACTAATAGCAATTTACCTGGCGTGACAAAACCAAAGGTCACTGACTCCCTCTTCTCATGTTAATATTCCCACTTCCGCGAGCATTTAGTCAAGTGTAAGCGCTTGCGTAGATGAAGCAGTTGCCAATTGATATATTATCGCTCCATTTTTCTTTCAGCAAGACAAATTGCGATCAATTTTTACATTGATAGGTTCGCTTGATAGTCATTCTTTGTATCATTCACAAAATTTCTGTATTTAAGTTAGAATCTAATTTTGTCCTTTCTTAAGTTAGAATCTAATTCTGTCCTTTCTTAAGTTAGAATCCAATTTTGTCCTTTCTTAAGTTAGAATCCAATTCTGTCCTTTCTTAAGTTAGAATCTAATTTACCCTTTCTTAAAGTTAGAATTTAATTTTGTCCTTTCTTAAGTTAGAATCTAACTCTGTCCTTTCTTAAGTTAGAATATAATTTTGTCATTTCTTAAGTTAGAATCTAATTTACCCTTTCTTAAAGTTAGAATTTAATTTTGTCCTTTCTTAAGTTAGAATCTAACTCTGTCCTTTCTTAAGTTAGAATATAATTTTGTCATTTCTTAAGTTAGAATCTAATTTACCCTTTCTTAAAGTTAGAATTTAATTTTGTCCTTTCTTAAGTTAGAATCTAACTCTGTCCTTTCTTAAGTTAGAATATAATTTTGTCATTTCTTAAGTTAGAATCTAATTTACCCTTTCTTAAAGTTAGAATCTAATTTTGTCCTTTCTTAAGTTAGAATCTAACTCTGTCCTTTCTTAAGTTAGAATATAATTTTGTCATTTCTGAAGTTAGAATCTAATTGTGTCATTTTTGAAGTTAGAATCTAATTCTGAAATTAGAAAGTAATTTTGTCCTTTCTTAATTTAGAATCTAATTTTGTCCTTTCATAAGTTAGAATTTAATTTTGTACATTCTTATATTAGAATCTAATTTTGTCATTTCTGAAGTTAGAATTTAATTTTGTCCTTTCTTAAGTTACAGTATAATTTTGTCCTTTCATAAGTCAGAATCTAATTTTGTCTTTTTTTCAAGATAGAATGTAATTTTGTAATTTCTGAAGTGAAAATCTAATTTTGTCCTTTCTTAAGTTAGAATCTAATTTTGTCCTTTCATATGTCAGAATTTAATTTGGCCCTCTTTTAAGTTAGAATCTAGTTTTGTCCTTTCTTAAGTTAGAATCTAATTTTGTCCTTTTTAAGTTAGAATCTAATTTTGTCCTTTTTAAGTTAGAATCTAATTTTGTCCTTTCTTAAGTTTGAATCTCATTTTGGCCTCACTTAAATTAGAATATAATTTTGTCCTTTCTTAAGTTGGAATCTAATTCTGTCATTCCTTAAGTTAGAATCTAATTTTGTCTTTTCTTAAGTTAGAATCTAATTTTTCATTTCTTAATTTAGAATCTAATTTTGTCATTTCTGAAGTTAGAATCTAATTTTGACCTTCCGTAAGTTAGAATCTAATTTTGTCATTTCTGAAGTTAGAATCTAATTTTGTCCTTTATTAAGTTAGAGTGTAATTTTGTCATTTCTGAAGTTAGAATCTAATTTTGTCATTTCTTATGTTAGAATCTAATTTTGTCCTTTATTAAGTTAGTCTAATTTTGTCATTCTTGAAGTTAGAATCTAATTTTGACCTTCCGTAAGTTAGAATCCAATTTTGTCATTTCTGAAGTTAGAATCTAATTTTGACCTTCCGTAAGTTAGAATCTAATTTTGTCATTTCTGAAGTTAGAATCTAATTTTGACCTTCCGTAAGTTAGAATCTAATTTTGTCATTTCTGAAGTTAGAATCTAATTTTGACCTTCCGTAAGTTAGAATCTAATTTTGTCATTTCTGAAGTTAGAATCTAATTTTGTCCTTTATTAAGTTAGAGTCTAATTTTGTCATTTCTGAAGTTAGAATCTAATTTTGTCATTTCTGAAGTTAGAATCTAATTTTGTCCTTTATATTGTTAGAGTGTAATTTTGTCATTTCTGAAGTTAGAATCGAATTTTGACCTTCCGTAAGTTAGAATCTAATTTTGTCATTTCTGAAGTTAGAATCTAATTTTGTCCTTTATTAAGTTAGAGCCTAATTTTGTCATTTCTGAAGTTAGAATCTAATTTTGTCCTTTATTATGTTAGAGTCTAATTTTGTCATTTCTGAAGTTAGAATCTAATTTTGACCTTCCGTAAGTTAGAATCTAATTTTGTCATTTTTGAAGTTAGAATCTAATTTTGTCCTTTATTAAGTTAGAGTCTAATTTTGTCATTTCTGAAGA
Source organism: Palaemon carinicauda (assembly GCF_036898095.1). Taxonomy (NCBI): domain Eukaryota; kingdom Metazoa; phylum Arthropoda; class Malacostraca; order Decapoda; family Palaemonidae; genus Palaemon; species Palaemon carinicauda. The sequence goes on from NC_090729.1 coordinate 127,825,488, forward strand.
TAGAATCTAATTTTGACCTTCCGTAAGTTAGAATCTAATTTTGTCATTTCTGAAGTTAGAATCTATTTTTGTCCTTTATTAAGTTAGAGTGTAATTTTGTCATTTCTGAAGTTAGAATCTAATTTTGTCATTTCTGAAGTTAGAATCTAAATTTGTCCTTTATTAAGTTAGAGTGTAATTTTGTCATTTCTGAAGTTAGAATCTAATTTTGACCTTCCGTAAGTTAGAATCTAATTTTGTCATTCCTGAAGTTAGAATCTAATTTTGTCCTTTATTAAGTTAGAGTGTAATTTTGTCATTTCTGAAGTTAGAATCTAATTTTGTCCTTTATTAAGTTAGAGTGTAATTTTGTCATTTCTGAAGTTAGAATCTAATTTTGTCCTTTATTAAGTTAGAGTCTAATTTTGTCATTTCTGAAGTTAGAATCTAATTTTGACCTTCCGTAAGTTAGAATCTAATTTTGTCATGTCTGAAGTTGGAATCTAATTTTGACCTTCCGTAAGTTAGAATCTAATTTTGTCATTTCTGAAGTTAGAATCTAATTTTGACCTTCCGTAAGTTAGAATCTAATTTTGTCATTTCTGAAGTTAGAATCTAATTTTGTCATTTCTGAAGTTAGAATCTAATTTTGTCCTTTATATTGTTAGAGTGTAATTTTGTCATTTCTGAAGTTAGAATCGAATTTTGACCTTCCGTAAGTTAGAATCTAATTTTGTCATTTATGAAGTTAGAATCTAATTTTGTCCTTTATTAAGTTAGAGTATAATTTTGTCATTTCTGAAGTTAGAATCTTAGTTTGTCATTTCTGAAGTTAGAATCTAATTTTGTCCTTTATTAAGTTAGAGTGTAATTTTGTCATTTCTGAAGTTAGAATCTAATTTTGTCCTTTATTAAGTTAGAGTCTAATTTTGTCATTTCTGAAGTTAGAATCTAATTTTGACCTTCCGTAAGTTAGAATCTAATTTTGTCATTTCTGAAGTTAGAATCTGATTTTGTCCTTTATTAAGTTAGAATCTAATTTTGTCCTTTATTAAGTTAGAGTCTAATTTTGTCATTTCTGAAGTTAGAATCTAATTATGTCCTTTCTTAAGTTGCAATCTAATTTTGTCATTTCTGAAGTTAGAATCTAATTTTGACCTTCCGTAAGTTAGAATCTAATTTTGTCATTTCTGAAGTTAGCATCTAATTTTGTCATTTCTGAAGTTAGAATCTAATTTTGTCCTTTATTAAGTTAGAGTCTAATTTTGTCATTTCTGAAGTTAGAATCTAATTATGTCCTTTCTTAAGTTGCAATCTAATTTTGTCCTTTCTTAAGTTAGAATCTAATTCTGTCTTTACTTGAGCTAGAATCTAATTCTTTCCTCTCATGATTTAAAATATAATTTTATCCTTTAACGTACAGATGGACATCACTATAAAAGATTCTAATCTTTTACACAGTACACTGTTAAAAATTTCACGTAAAAAACGGTAAAAATCCTGAAATAAATGTTGGCTGGCATTTACCTTTTTTTAAAAACAGATATATTGACGTATATGAGTGATATTACGGTCACCAACCTGTAAAAGATAATAATAAAATGGGGTAAAAATTACGGTCGCCTGTATTTTACTGAAATACGGCTGAGGTCAGTATATTACGGTTATGTTATCAGTGTACAAAAATAAGAAGAGTCATATATCTTTTAAGTAATTTATACAGATTCAATACTATATAACATACGTTACAATACTTATAATTGAAGTGGAAACCTGTTCTATCAGTGCAGTATTACTTTCAGTACAGTTTAGCACTTATGATATTACAGTACAAATTTCATGTAATACATAACAGTAATAATGTCAATTTTACAGATTCTTTTTCTTTGGTCTTTTCATTTTCTGATGGTAATCCAACTAATAATAAAATTAGATTTTTCTACCCGATTTATTCATATGATATATTTGGAAAGGATAATCTCGTATACCTTTTTAATGTTAAAAGAACTAGCACTGGTAATCCTAGTAATCCTCCCTAATCTCTCTAATCCCCATTCCCCTTTTAATCCACCCGACGTTGCCACACGTTCTCATATGTAATCACATAATTAAAGTCATAATTACATTTTCATACGTTTCTCATGTCAATGTTGTTCAAAGCTCTTCACTTTTTGCAGATTTCAAGAAGTTATTCCTCTTATTCAAAAGATATCTCGTGACTAATTAATTATTCATTAAATTGATATACGGATTAATAAATGCTAGAAACTTTATTACTTACATCATACTTGGATTATGATGTAACATTGTGTTTTTAATTGCTTTATGTGTCCTCACGATCAGAATACGTTGGTTCCCTTGTGTTTTGAAAATCATAAATTAAACTCAACGAACGAATTTATTATCATCACAATTATTACCTTAATTATTTAATGACGATCGTCATATCATAATGGAAACTAGCTCATTATATCAAAAGAGACATGACTTTTTTTTTTTTTTTTTTTTTTTTTTTTTTTTTTTGACTGTCACTGAATGATTCCTCTACGAGCAAAGAAAATGTATTAGGTTTAGCAACCATCATTGGAGATCCATTTTTATCGGGTTGTGCATTACTGTACCGTACTAAGTACCGAAGAGCGTTTCGTAATTCAGTACCGAAGTACTAAGAGAGAGAGAGAGAGAGAGAGAGAGAGAGAGAGAGAGAGAGAGAGAGAGAGAGAGAGAGAGAGAGAGAAATTTCTTCTTCCGACAGCATTTTGTGGCTTCGTTTCTCACGCGTTCTTAACTCACTTCCGAACAGCGAGTCCATTCATATAATGCAAAACGGCTCGACTGATGTGTATACAAATAAGTCGTTTTTGGAAACCATTGGCAACTCCATTCCTCTCGCCTTTGTTAAGCTAAGTCGTCAGCAGTCAGCAGGACTCATCTGACATTCCGGAAGCTAGGTACGAAGAGAGCATACACCCGTTTAATCTCTTCTTCGAAAGGGGCAACGCGATATGTGTGTGAGGGTGTGCGTGTGCGTGTCCCAAGCATTTAATTACAGTAGGGTAATTGAGGATGCCATCTTGGGTTAATATTATTATTATTCGCTGTAATGACTATGACTTTAGTTGATGTAATAGGGATTTGTAATTGGGCGAGTGCATGACAGGAAAATTATACTCTGGAGAGAGAGAGAGAGAGAGAGAGAGAGAGAGAGAGAGAGAGAGAGAGAGAGAGAGAGAGAGAGAGAGAGAGAGAGGCAGGGCAGTATATATATATACTGTATATATATATATATATATATATATATATATATATATATATATACATATATATATATATATATGTATATATATATGTGTGTGTGTATATACATAGAGAGAGAGAGAGAGAGAGAGAGAGAGAGAGAGAGAGAGAGAGAGAGAGAGAGAGAGAGAGAGAGAGAGAGAATGAATGAATGAAGGCGTTGCAGCTCGACATGTGTTTAATGGCATCAAATTCCTTCTTATCTTTATTCATAATGACCGTACAATTTCGTAGAACAATAAAATAAAGCCATTAATTTGTTAAGCAGGTTTCAGCAGCGTAGAGTGAGCCACAATGGAATTATTAGAGAAGTAGGGAAGAATATCTTATTGACATTATATATATATATATATATATATATATATATATATATATATATATATATATATACATATATATATATATAATATATATATATATATATATATATATATTTATATATATATATATATATATATATATATATATATATGTATATATATATATATATATATATATATATATATATATATATATATATGTGTGTGTGTGTGTGTGTGTGTGTGTGTGTGTATACAGTGTAATAATGATAGAAAACACTAAAAGATAAGAAAAGAGCAACAAGGATACAAGAGCAAACTAAAGTAGAGGATATTATAGAAACATGTAAGAAAGAGAAGTGGACATGATATGACATGTAATGAGAATGACAGATAATAGATGAACATTAAAAAGAACAGAATGGGTCTCTAGCGAAGGAAAAGGCAGGGGAAGGGAGAGAAGACGATGGAATGAGGAACTAAGAAAATTTGCTGGTATAAAGTGACACAGAAAGACCATAAACAAACGCGAGTGGAAGGACATATTTGAGGCCTTTGTTCTGCAGTGGGCTAGTAATGGCTGATGATGATGATTTATGCATTAACAAAAAATTAAACTGAATAAATGCGAATGATGAATATCAGACAAATGGAGAAAAGACTGAATGAGTTGACGCTTGATGAACCTCAGACGTAAGACTGGGAAAGGCTATATAGCATCACGGTCCAGACCTTGTATAGCATATACAGTATAACACAGACGTTATGGCGTATCTCATCTGGTTCCGGCATCTGAATATCGTTTACTTCACATTCTGAAAAATGGAAGATATATTTTTGTAGTCAAAGATGAACACTAATTTGTCCCAGTCTAGTGACAAAATTCGAACATTGCTGTAATAACAGGTTTTTTTTTATAGCAATTAGTTCAGCCAACTGCAGCCATTATTGTAGTCACTGGGGTATTAGAATAGCGGCAATATGAGGATAAAAAGCGTCTGAAAATATATTTATATTAATGCAACGGTAAATAACATGAAAATGTTTAGGCCATTAAGATCCAACAATGTTTTGATAATATGGTACCAACAATATTTGGATATAAGGCCACCAAGATTATGTGGAACTTTTTTTTTTTTTTTTTTTTCTTTTTTTTAATTGTAGATGGCCCCAACCTTGTACGAGACACGAGCTCTTGCTCATAACAACTGGTCATATATGGGCTCACTGATACTTCTTTTATAAAGTAAAGTCTCTACATTATTATTATTATTATTATTATTATTATTATTATTATTATTATTATTATTATTATTAAATGCTAGGCTACAACATTAGTTGGAAAAGCATGAGGCTATAAGCCCAGGGGCCCCAACAGGGAAAATAGCCCAGTGAGGAAAGGAAATAAGGAAAAATAAAAAAATTCAAGAACAGTAAGGATGCTCTTTAACAATTAAAACTTTATTGTAATTCTTATCAATGCACCCAACATTAGATCTGCCCGAGTGCCTACTGAAGGCTTCTTACACGATACTGATACAAAGATTTATGGATAGGTTGAAGTTTGAGTAAATGTTGTAAAAAGGACACCCTCTTGGGCCAATAACAATAGTTCCATTGCCAGGTTCTTTGTTTATTGATTAGATGAAAAATGAGTGTGTCAGCGATTACACCACACGACAAGCGGGCATATGTAACATACACATGTATATATATATATATATATATATATATATATATATATATATATATATATATATATGTATGTGTGTGTGCATATGGTATGTTGTATATATATGTATATATGCACATATATATACATATATATATATATATATATATATATATATATATATATATATATATGTATGTATGTGTGTGTGCATATATGTAGTATATATATGTATATATGCACATATATATACATATATATATATATATATATATATATATATACACAGTATACATATATACATATGTATATATACACAGTAAACATATATATGCATATATATATATATATATATATATATATATATATATATATATTTATATATTAGCTAAGGTACAACCCTAGTTGGAAATGCAATATGCGATAAGCCCAAGGGCTCCAACAGGGAAAAACAGCCCAGTGAGAAAAGGAAATAAGGAAACAAATTAACAATATAGGAAATCATGAACAATTAAAATAAAATATATCAAGAACAGCAACATCAAAACAGATATTTCATATATAAACTATAAAAAGATTATTCGCGTGTATGTGTTTGTGCGTGTGCCTATGTGAACGAGTGACTGATAGATTAGTCAATGGAATGTGCTCTGTTTCCTGTACCCAAATGGATTTGTACAAGGATATTGTGTACTCTTCCTTTACCTCATCAAACAGGATATTCTATTTCCGGTCCTTTCCACCGTAACTGCTAAGGAAATGTTGAATGAAAGTTAAAATTTTGTCTACGTTATCAACATTATCATAAGTTATGTTATACTCATTTTTTATTATAATCGTTTTTATATAAATATAGAAATTTTATAATCATAACTGTTATAGTCATTATAATTAATATTGTTGTTTTCCATGAGCTATTATAATTATAATCATTAAGGCTAATGTTATTATTTACCATAACAAGGTAACGTTCATATAGAAATTACTCAAAAATATTGATATTGGTAGGCGAACATAGAAGATAATTATTGTTGTTGTTATTCATATTATTATTTGAAACAGAACAAGAACACTATTGAATATGTGATAAATATTATCAATTAAGCTTCCAAAACCTGAATTCAAAATTGTATTATTATTATTATTATTATTATTATTATTATTATTAGCTAAGGTACAGCCCTAGTTGGAAAAGCAGGATGCTATAAGCCCAAGGGCTCCAACAGGGAAAATAGCTCAGTGAGGAAAGGAAATAAGTAGACTACAATAGGAGTAATGAATAATTAATACAAAATATTTTAAGTTCAGTAAAAACGTTGAATTAGATATGTCATATATAAAATTATTATCAATTCATATATTATGAATCTTTTAAAAGCAATTGATAGATAGATTATTCACTTATTATTCACTGATTATTCACTAACTATTCACTGAAAGGTGGTGCCACTGTTCTTCCGGTTAGTCATCTCCGGTTTTGAAATGTCAAAGATGAATAATTAAGGTTTAAGGTTCATAAATTGATTACATCAAATTCATGATCACTCGATAGATTTGTAAATAGACGAATAGATAGATTGGTAAGTAGATAAGTATAATAAATGTTGTTCGTATATTACTCATATGAAAGTATGTGTATGTATGTATGTATGTAGGTACAGAAATCCTTGGATATATAATTGGACAACATTTAAAGTGTGGTCTTTTTGGAAACTGTTTAAAGTCTATATAGAATCTAGACGGAATGGTCACACTGTAAACACGAATAGATTGACGTATTTTGGATCGTCGTAATCTTCCCCCAAAATTAAAGTTGAAGACAACAAAATTTGCATCAGGAAGTATATGTCAAATGATGTAAATAAGTAATCGACGTTCGTGACTGCAAAAAATAAAAACTTGTCTCGGGAGATGTTCTTTTTCTGCTGATCTGTCAAAATTGTTGATTAAGGCGTCGATGACTCAAGTCATTGAGAACAGTAAAATCAAATATAAATTATAACCTGAGGTAATTGGAGCACGCAGAATAATTGAAAGAATTGTACAATAAATAAACTTGTGCAGTATATAAAATATGATATAACTGCTCATACAGTATATAATGAAATGTGATCTGGCTGCTTAGTCATTATATAAGATGCATTATAGTTGTGTCCAAAAATAATACACTTCTCGGTGATGGTCTGAAGCTCGATTGTATTTCTTAATGTCTGCATCCTCAACATCTTTGTGAGCTAAGGACTGGGGGATTTAGGGGAGCCTACAGGTCTACCTTCTGATTAATCAGCAGTCATTACCTGGACCTCCCTGGTCCTAGCTTGATGAAGAGGGAGCTTGTAGCCTGATCATATTTATATATGGTCAGTCTCTAGGCCTAGGGCATTATCATGTTCCTTGCCTCTACCATTTATGAGCAACCTTTAAACTTGTATGAGAAAAATTCAAGTTGTTAACGAGTGTTGTTGACTGAAGTACACACAAAGTACACATGTAGCATATGGAAGCCCTGTAATTTTCTTTGAACTGTAAAGAACTGCTTTGCTTGTAAGTCTGGTCTGGTAACAACTTTACTCTCACGATGTAAGTTACTTTTTTCTATTTTTGTAAATGAGGTCTAACTCCCTTTCCTCTATTATTCGATATTTTTTGGGGGTCATGACGGACTGTCTAAGAAATAGTGTCCGGGAAATCTGTGTGTGTATGTGTGTCCATCATATCCCTCATCCACGTCCCCACGAAGAGGGACTGGAGACGAACACTGGCAATGGCTCGTATTTGCGTACCGCAGCCAGGAGGCAAGACTCCAAGTATGTATGGACCCCCAATTATATAAATGTCACCTGATGCCCACCGGACTCTGGCCGAGGGAGAAGCGGCGAACCTTCAAATCATTCAGTGTCTTGGCGAAGAAAGGAGTGAAAAATGGAGGTGCCAAACATTTCAAGACAACAACAATAGCCAAAGGCAATGTCAGGTGACAACAGCTCAGATAGTGTCCAGTAGGCGGTTTAGGGCCTTCCCCTACCGGGGAGAGTACTTTGTTTGGTTTTTAGCGTTGGGAATAATGGAACGAACCAGAGGTGAACGGATTTTGCGATGCTGATTATTGTGATATTGCACGTTCTTTGGGTTAGAATTGTAATCTAGGTATTTTGGCCAAATATATCAGTTATGTCGGTCATTATCATAAACGTTACAGTTGTGAAATTCCTTGTTCTTTTTTGCAAATTAATTGAACAGAAAACATTAAGAAAATTTCTCTCTCTCTCTCTCTCTCTCTCTCTCTCTCTCTCTCTCTCTCTCTCTCTCTCTCTCTCTCTCTCTCTCTCTCCATTGGATTCTGGGACTGGAAGAGGATTAGCAAAAGAAGAGATAATAAAGAAGAAGAACAGAAGTAGGCATTTCTCACCACAACGATTAATTGTATGCGGTCAATATATTAAAATTTTGAAGATATTCCTCAATATGCGGGGATGAAACTATTCAAAAGATATTTTCTCTCTCTCTCTCTCTCTCTCTCTCTCTCTCTCTCTCTCTCTCTCTCTCTCTCTCTCTCTCTCTCTCTCTCTCTCTCTCTCTCTCTCTCTTTTCAAGGTAACATGCTTACAGTTATTCAAACATGCATTTCCTCATTATAGTACAGTTGTGGTCTGCACATGAGGAAATAAGTTATGTAATTTACCTGTAAGATACCAATACATGAAAATGCAGTTACTGGTTTATTCTTTTTTTATTAGATATATAGATAATATTATCAGAATACAAACAGTGATCAAAATTTGTGTATATCGTATTTTTCATTTCTTTATTGATACATATTCGAAGCCAGTTCTCGTATTCTTTATTTTGTGTATTTCAAAAGAAACCAAAATACGTCAAACAAGTATTCACGAGTTGGTGTTTTTTTTTCTTTTTAACATATTTAGTTGAATAGTAAAATTTTAAATTCTAAATACAGTATACGTTAAGTAAAAAAATATTCATGTAAATATATTATGATACATAGTATAAATTGTAAGAATTGTAAATGTTTATTTCCGAATATAAGATAAAAAAAGAATACGTTACTCGAAAACTTTGTAGTGCCGGTAACATAGTTGGCACTCGAGGCCAGGAGTCAGCGATTTTGGCTTCAAGCACAAGTTAGTATGTCCAGAGCCGTCGCCAAGATGGCGCCAAAGCGACTGACGCGACATATATTTGCTTGCGTTGCGTCACCGCAGCAAATGCGTCACTCCGCCTTCCTCCTCGCACGTGTTGCTGCATTTGTGACGTTGCGTGTGGCGTCACGTGCGTCGGATGAGCCTCGTGATAACGTCGTATCAGGAACTTCAGTAGACTTCAATATCAGCATCAGAGAAGCGTGTCTAATTGGCTCCTATATTGAGCACACCGTGGGTGGCCGCCCACGCCCACCCCCAGTGTAATACCCTGTCATGGGTCTTCTTCGCCCAAGGGGTTAACTACTGCACTGTAATTCTTCAGTAGCCACTTTCCTCTTGGTAAGGGTAGAAAAACTCTTTAGTTATGGTAAGCAGCTCTTCAAGGAGAAGGATACTCCGAAATCAAACCATTGTTCTCTAGTCTTGGGCAGTGCCATAGCCTCTGTACCATGGTCTTCCACTGTCTTGGGTTGGAGTTCTCTTGCTTGAGGGTACACTCGGGCACACTATTCTATCTAATTTCTCTTCCTCTTCTTTTCGGTAATATTTATTTTAATGTTACTATTCTTAAAAAAATTTATTTCTCCTTGTTTCCTTTCCTCACTGGGTTATTTTTCCTGTTGGGGCCCCTGGGATTATAGCATCGTGCTTTTCCAAGCAAGTAATATAATAAAAATAATAATAATAATGAGTGGCGGAAGCAGACGGGGTAGCAGACAGGGTAGCAGCAGGAGTAACAGCAGCAGTAGTGTAAGTATCGCTGGAGCCACCAGAGCCAGCCCAGACAAAGGTTTGAAGTGAGGTCAGGTGTGGACAAAGGCGACCTCGACGTGGCCCATTGGGGTCACTGCGCATAGCCCCACTGAGGCGCCCTCCTTAGACCTCAATTGCCCTCCCGTTCCACCTCCTTAGCCGCTTTCTCGCTCTGGGGTTTCCTACCTCGATTCCTTCACTCCTAGAGTCCCTACCTCTCTCTCTCTCTGTTATAAGTTGATACAATTGCATTGATTCCAGGGTTGCCAGGGTTTCTAAATGAGAAAAAGGCCAACTTCTAATCAACCGTAGCTTTAAAAGGCCAACCCATTATTAGAAAAAGGCCAAAAATTTAATGTTTAAAGCCAACCTTTATTTCATGATATTACTAAAGGCCAACTAATTTTTTAAAAATGCCAAATTTGAGATTTTTGGGGGGCCTGAAAAAAATGCCAACCTGGCAACCCTGATTGATTCCTACAATCGATCTTATTTCACAGTTTTTTTCTTCATTAACATAATGTTCTTACGTTCGTGTTGTTTGTAATAATAATAATAATAATAATAATAATAATAATGTTTATTGGACAAAAACATATTTACATACAAAATATTTACAAAAAAAGACTCGGTCCAAGCCCATGTGGAGCAGAGCTCTTCGGGCAATAATACAAATAAAATATCACCAATTAAAAAAATTTATAAAAAGTAAATATTGATATAGATAAACTAAATGTACCCATACATATACACAAGTATATACATATGCATACATATACACATACATATACACACATGTACATATACATACACATATAAGTGAGATTTTTAGCCTAAAAATAAATGGAAATGTATATTCATATAATAAAGAAGGGCGGAATAATAAACAGTGCAAATTTTGAATTTAAACATTGATATGGTAGAAATGCTAGAATTACAAATGTATACAAGCAATAAACAATATAAGAATTAAGAACATTATAGTGTGCATTAATGGTTAGGTCATGAAGAAATGTCTACTAATAAAACTTAGTAACCAGATAATAACAGATTAGTATATGATTTTTTAAAAGATCGAATGCTAAGCAATGTCTTAAGATAAGCAGACAGAGTATTCCATTGTTTAACTCCCTGATAAAGATAAAACTGTTCACATTTCTTTACACGTACGAAGGGAAGAGTTAAGTTAGAGTCTCTTGTCATTGTTAATTCAATATCTCGCATATTGGCACTTTTTACTTTTCCTAATTATTATTATACATCTCGTTTTCAATTGGAGTCTTCCTCTATAATAACAGTTTGATGAGCGATTTTAAACTAATTAAGTTGATGAAGTCATCATTATGATTTTATATCCTTGTTTTGGGGGATCAGATAATTATATGCCATCGTTATATATATATATATATATTTTTTTTTTTATTGATTTCGTGATAGGTTCCATTACGCAAGAAATGTTGCGAATAACAGCTCCCTCCCTGAAAAAAAAAAAAATAATGGGTAGCCTAAAGCCAAGTTTTAAGTATTTTTTTTTGTAGAATAAAGTAACACGGACGTGTGGAATATTCATATATATATATATATATATATATATATATATATATATATATATATATATACACATATACATATACATATATATCTATATGAATATATATATATATATATATATATATATATATATATATATATATATATATATATATATATACATACACACACATATGAATATACACATATGCACGCATATATAGGGATATATCTATAATCTTTACAAACATTTATTCATACCCACAATATATATATATATATATATATATATATATATATATATATATATATATATATATATATATATATATATATGCGTATGATTGGAATGAGAAATGCTCGATAACTTAAGCGATACAATACTGGATGGTGAGAGTGAAGAGAAACTTCAAAAACAAGTGAGAGTAAAAGGTTCAGGATGCCAACATAGGGGACAGCGTTCGACCCAGATGAGCTCATTTTGGCACCACGCATTTCAAGGTGTAAAAAACATGCGTATGGTGAATAATGATGTAATATATATATATATATATATATATATATATATATATATATATATATATATATATGAATATATATATAAATATATATATATGTATATATATATATATATATATATATATATATATATATATATATATATATATATATATATATATATTATACCTTTTTTGAGTAAGGATACCTTAATGTGTTGACAGGGTTTTATGTATTCCCATGATCAGCAAAGCATTATTAGTCAGGATCACCCATACTAGGTTGGTTCGCTGTGAGCGATCAAACTAAAGTCTCCCACCATCACCAATCCGCAGTGGCCAGCGTGGTGATGAAAATGGCCAAACCCCAGACATGATTAAGGACATGTCTGAGGCCTTTCTTTGTCTTGCAGAGGGCTAGACACGGCTGCATTTGTTGTTGTATGTATACACACTATATGTGTATAATTATGTGTGTATATAGACATATACATGTATTAGATATGGATACGTATGCGAACCTCTTCAAAATTCGGAAGGAAAAGAATTCTATTCTTCCAACAGCCGTTTCAGCCATTAACCTTTGGCTCTCATTCCTTCTCACACCAATGACAACATTGCACGAGAGCTTGAATAAAAAAAAAAAAAAGTTCAAATCCATTTTTGCCTTTGCTTTTGGGATGTTTTGTGGCAACATTTGAATTCGCTTTATTATTATTGATAATCGCCAAGCTATAACCCTGTTTGAGAAAGCAGGATGCTGCAAAGCCAAGGGCTCCAACAGGGAAGTAGCCCAATGAGGAAAGGTAATAAGAGATTAGCTAATAAATTATATCATCATCATCATCATATCCTCCTACGCCTGTTGACTCAAAGGGACTCGGTTAGATTTCGCCAGCAGTCTCTATTTTTAATTCAATACTTCACTGATCATCAACTCCTTGCTTCATAGTTCTTAGCCATGTAGGCCTGGGTCGTCCTACTTTTCTAGTGCCTTATAGAGTCCAGTTAAACGTTTGGTGAACTAATCTCTCTTGAGGAGTGCGAAGAACATGTCCAAACTATCTACATCTGCCCCTCACCATATAAAGTATTTTAAGATCAATAACACGTTAAAATAGATCTGACACACATTCAAAATTAAACAAGACTAAAATCAATCTGTTCAACTTGAAAACATATGCTGCAAATTTGAATTTCAATCATAATTTCAAGAGTAAGTGGGGGAAGATACTCGACTGGAGTGAATATTCATTAATGAAATGTGAATTAAAGGCTAATGTGTAAAGGACTTGGAAAACGCAAAAGAAAGATGGAAGTACCTACAGTAAATGTTTACGTAAATGGTATGCAAGCCTTGCTAAGTTACTTTACTCTGGTGTTTATGATGGATTTTCAATCCTTATCTTGAAAACGGGAATTTGTTTTCAAGAGCAATTACTACGTGAAAATCATAAAAAGGAACAAAGCAGTTACTTCACCAAAAAGTTAAAGTTAATCCAAGTAGCAAAATAGCGTTGAATTACTGACGAAAATAAAGTTTTCCATCACAAGTATCAAGAAGTTGGATAAGTGTGGGTGTGATCATGGTCAAAATGCCATTGATAATGCTCCAAAATTGTATGCATAAGTCCCTCTACGCTGTGAAGGAGTTGCTCAGAGGATAAGAGATACAACGTCTAAAGACCTCCCATAGATTCATATACACAATGTTAACTATGCTCCTGGTGCTGGTTCCTCTGGAATTGTTTTCATTAACTCGAGACAGATTGAAAACAAATGTCGTAAGCTGACTGAGCAATGGCGTAAATATGTGGGGATTAGAATGTTCCAAATATGGATAGGACAGGAGGGCGTAAAAGGATGACTGATTAAGCTTTGGGAAGTGGTAAGGAAATGAATGTAAACCTGTAGCATAGTACTGTAGGTAAGGTGAATACTAGAAATACTACTACGAACTTTAACTGATGCTGGACAATGAAAACAGAATATGTTTTTGGGAAGACAAATTCTATAAACTATACTGGGCATTGTTTTAAATACTCGAAATTAAGATTTCTTAATCATATCAGCCATCCATTGAGATACTACCGCTAGTGTTATTGAGGCCTTTGGTCCCAGATAGTACTACTGTACATTGGATCCCTCTCTGGTTAAGGTTCATATTTCCTTTGTTTACACATACAGCGAATAGGCCGGCCTATTCTTTACACATTCTCCTCTTTCCTCATACACCAGACAACACTGAGATAACCGAATAATTCTTCACTCAAGGGGTTAACTACTGCTCTGTAATTATTCAGTTGCTATATTCAACTTTGTAAGGTTAGAAGAGACTCTTTAGCTATGGTAAGGAGCTCTTCTAGGAGGACACTGTCTTGGGTAGTGTCGCAGCCTCAGTAGCATGGTCTTCCAGTCTTAGGCTAGAGTTCTCTTGCTTTTGGCCACACTTCGATATTTCATTTCCTCACTGAGCTACTTTCCTTATTGGAGCTATTGGGCTTATAGTATTTTGCTTTTCCAACTAGATAATGATAATAATAATAATAATAATAATAATAATAATAATAATAATAATAATAATTGTAACTCAAGATTGGGTGAATGTAAATTAAGCCTTTTTAATACTTCGGATTTACATGAAGACATCTTTTTTCGCGCTTTTAACTGAATTGGAGTTGTAAAACCAGAAAATATTTGATAACATTATTTCTAAATGTCAATAAATTAACTTTCTTTGATAAGACTTTTATAAGTCTATTGCATTTTTATAAAAGGAAGGAAATTAGTACCATTTCAAACGAAGGGAGTTCAAAAAGACCAGATCATGTGACTAGTTTTTCGTTTCGCATTACATATTGGTAACTCAAATATTCGAGAAGAGATTATTTAAATTGTTAATTCAGTTTTTTAGTTAGGAATGCATTTATGAATCGGAGCTCGTAAACATCAATTTCAATAGACTATTCAAATTGAAGCAAATGATATCAGGAGACCATGGTTGGATTGCTGTTTCGCAAAGGCGCTACTACAATTTCCTCACCCCTTTCTTAGATAAATCAGTAAATAAATAACTGAATAAAAAAAAGCTACAGTAGAGAAACTATCCATTTGTAAATATCAATTGAAGCGTATAAACCTTTGAAGACTTGGGAGAGAAAATTAACCCTTTTTCACCACAGTTGTAAACTTCCAACAAACCCTTCGAGACAAATCAATAAACCAAGCATTACTTTTGCTCAGGTAAACCGTTGGGGGAGGGGGGGGGGGAGAAGCAATGCGGTGCTGGGTGGGAATGTGAAATCGTGAGGGGGGGGGGGGTGGTGGGTACTGAAACACAGGGTACCTACTCCCCTAGCTCCCCCCCCCCTACCACTGCCCCCCAAGTCCTTTTCCCCTTGATAGAAATTCCATACAAATGATCTTTCTCAACATTGCGTCAATGGTATGCCCTCTTTCACACGGCCCTCGTCGAGTGAGGCTTTTCCGATGCAATGTGGCCGGGCGAGAAGCTTTCTTTCTCTCGTCTTGCTTGGTTCTCCCAGAGCGATTTAAGGGTTTCGTATTGTTATTGTTGTTGGATTTGATGTTGTTGTTTATTTCGTTATATCTTATGAGGATTGTCAATAGTTTTATTAATGTTATGAGAATTTTCAATAGTTTTATTCGTGTAATGTGAATTGTCAATAGTTTTATTCATGTTGTTTTGAGAGTTGTCAATAGTTTTATTCACGATGATATGAGAATTGTCAATATTTCCATCATGTTATTAGAATTATCAATAGGATTTTTTAATGTTGTTATGAGAATTGTCAATAATTTTATTCATGTTGTTATGAGAATTTTACATCTGTTTTTATGATGTTTCTTTCATAATAGACATCATCAGTATCACAAAAGATAGATTAGTTAAAGGATAATTAAATTGCATGATATAATGATTTCGATATTATGAAAGTGTGTAATTTATTTCCATATGGGAGAAATTTTTAAAATTTACACATAGAACAGATTTATGATTAATTACAGAATAAGGAAGGATAGAAATAGGCAGACATTGAAACATTCTAACTACAATAAATGCAACTTTTGTAATATACAGCCTAGTTAGACCCCCATTCACTCGGCTTCTCTCTTTGAAAACTATGTATCAGTTAAGATGGTTTTTATACAAACAAAAGTCATGTATTTAGGTTTGTATTAAGGCCTTTACTCCCTTTAGATAAGCGTAACAGCAAACATTTTGATCAGAAGGGTCCAAAATGCGGCAAATTTCAAATCGTATGAGTTTTCGAACCATCTCAAAAGGCATTTTTTTAAAGTGAGAGATCCGTGAAATTACTTTTATTCCTGCAAAAGAATAAATAATATATGTATCAGAGTATTCTCTATCGTAGCAAGGGTTCTCTAATAATTGAAAATACTGAGACTAAGCTAAGTAGTTTTAACTATACCCTTTACTAAAAAAAAAAAAAGGGCTTTTTTTTCTGGTAGTACCATTTTGGATGGAAATAAGACAGTACTCAATGATGACCAATATTGAAAGGAAATTGGATCAAACATAGTACTTATAAAAATACAAGGAAGCATCACCAATCATATTATTTATTAAATTACAATTGACGCAGTCTAGGGGTAAATTATTTAAAAAGATAATTGACGAATAATCGTCCATTCTTTAGAAGAAAAAAAAGGCTTATACCACACCCGGAGTTTCATGGTCTGTGAGAACTAAAACGGAAGTCGTAATTCGCAAGAGCAATCTTATCCCTCTCTTCTTTAAATAAACGAATAGAATAATAAATTTAATAACTTTATAGGCAGGATATCAAAATCATTAGACTTCGTTCTTTCTGAGCCTCATAAGTGCCCTAGCTACCGACACTACACATCTCTACGCAATTTTCGTGCACCGTGTGTTGCCTTTTAACAGAATAGCACTAAATACGCAATGCATGTATAAAGATGTACAGAAAAGTGTTATTCTCTTTTCTGGGATACCATCACCTCCCTTATTTCGCAGTGGCTGTTCAGAAACATCCATAACTTTAGCAGCCAATCGTTCGCATCCATCTAGTCTGTCAATACCGTGCAATGGTAATGCTATACCCACATCCCCCTAATACAGACCTTTATTGTACTATTCTCTCTTTCTCTCATCTATTTTTGTTATCGCTACCTACCCCTTACTCTCACCTCCTTTGGCCTCCCTACCCCAGATCTCTCTCTCTCTCTCTCTCTCTCCTTGAATATAAAGAGGCAAAGAGGGTGAGAGGGAACAGGGAGTGGGTAAAGGGGATCGTGGGACTAAAGGCATTGTTCCTGCACAGGGACAATGCTTCTTCTACTGCGTAACACACAATGCTTAGTCTGCTACTACTCGCAGGGAGCCACCGAGCAGCAGCAGCGCCAGAGAGCACCAGAGGACTAGTCTGAGGCTCTGAGCACAACGAGCAAAATCCCTTATTGTGGTGGTAGCAAGGGGAGTAAGAGAATGCGGGAAGAATGGATGTTATTAGCAAGTCTAGAATGCGAAAGGGAAGTGGAGTATTACTACTATTCAGGAAAAACTTGTAACTTAGATTTAAACTCATTCATAGACGAGAAGTTATTTTCCCTGTTGGAGCTCCTGGGCTTATAGCATCCTGCTTTTCCACCTAGGGTTGTAGCTCAACAAGTAATAATAATAATGATAATAATAATAATAATAATAATAATAATAATGTAGATATTGACATTATGTTCAGGGGAGGAAGCACTGGAAAATCAAAAGAGAAGTAAAGTAACTGTCACCAGAGTCTAGTTCAGTGAATAGTTTTAAGACGACAACTTTTGCATTTTTAATAACAGTATTATGAGCACCATCAACAGCACATAGTATTCAGGAGAGTAAAAGGGGCCAGGTTAACAATGAGATAAAAATGACAAAGATAGAGAGGAGAAAATCATCCAAAGCTTACCGTACTCCTCACGTTCTTGAGAATTTTATCTAGACCACGTGAGTAAGTTGATAATTGTTGCTGGCATTCACGCGTATAGAGAATTAGACTAAATGTCCAAAAGGATAATAGATAAATCGTGATTTTTTTTTTCTTTTTTTTTGCGAGGGACTGTTTCCATGGGGATATGAAACTGCTTTAGAGGAGATGGAAGTAATGCGTGTATATGTATAAGTTATATGTATAATCTTTGACAGAGATGTTCAGTGTGTGAACATGCATATATGCATGAAAGTTCTCTCTCTCTCTCTCTCTCTCTCTCTCTCTCTCTCTCTCTCTCTCTCTCTCTCTCTCTCTCTCTCTCTCTCTCGTCATTATTATTATTATTATTATTATTATTATTATTATTATTATTATTATTGTTATTATTATTATGATTATTATTATTACTTGCTAAGCTACAACTCTAGTGAGAAAAGCAGGATGCTATTATTATGCCCAGTGGCTCCGACAGGGAAAATAGCTCAGTGAGGAAAGGAAACAAGGAAAAAATTAAATATTTTAAGAAGAGTAACATTAAGATAAATATCTCCTATATAAACTATAAAAACTTCAAGAAAAAGAGAAATAAGATAGAATAATGTACCCGAGTGTACCCTCAAGCAAGAAAACTGTGTGTGTGTGGTTTAGTGTGGCCTTATAATTAATTGACACCTCATATTATGCTCTCAAATATTAGGCAATAATATAATTATTTATAAGTGCATCTACCTTTGCCATGATTTACACCTGTACCTTTTTCATACAGAAATAAACTTGAGTTGTTGGTTAAGTGGATAAGTCACTGATAATCTTGTAACAAACTCGAAAGACAGGTTTGAATCCTGGTCAGGTTAGGTTCCCTTATAATAATAATAATAATAATAATAATAATAATAATAATAATAATAATAATAATAATCTTTTGCAAATTAAAGTGAAGAATATATAAAAGGGTATTTATAGTTTATCATTTTAGAATATACTATATATGTATATATATATATATATATATATATATATATATATATATATATATATATATATATACAGTATATATATCAATCATAAAGCCTTAGAATATAAGCTAGTTACAACTCAGAGAGCTATGGAAAGAATAATACTAAGAGACGGAAAAAGAGCAACATGGATACGAGAGCAAACTAAAGTAAAGGATATTTTAGCATCATGTAAGAAAAAGAAATGGACATAGTCAGGACATATGATAATTGGACATTAAGAATAAAAGAATGGGTCCCTAGAGATTGTTAAAAGAAACAGGGGAAGGTAGATAAGACGATTGAATGACGAACTAAGAAATTTTGCGGGTATGGACTGGCATTGAAAGAATAAACAGACGCGAGTGGGAGGGCATGTCTGAGGCTTTTGTTCTGCAGTGGATTAGTAACCACTGATGATGTGTATGTATATATATATATATATATATATATATATATATATATATACATAAATATATGTATATATACATAAATATATATATATATACATAAATATATATATATATATATATATATATATATATATATATATATATATACAGTATATACATATATATAAATTTTATTTATATATATATATATATATATATATATATATAAATATATATATATATATATATATAAATTTTATTTATATATATATATATATATATATATATATATATATATATATATATACACATACATACACATCATCAGTGTGTGTGTGTGCGCGCTAAACCTATTGACATAATTCAAACAGCATTGGGAATCAACTAATTGGTCTAGCTTAAGTTGAAACCGATGGACAAATTGTTGAACAGGCAAGTTAATTCAAATACCCAGTAGAGGTAAATACTGTTCATACCATAAGGAATAAAACGTTAATTTTACATCCCTTGTTGAAGCTACCTGAATACGAGGAAATATCTCTGGATTATAGCACATAAACATAAACACATTAACGTACTGTACTCTCTCTCTCTCTCTCTCTCTCTCTCTCTCTCTCTCTCTCTCTCTCTCTCTCTCTCTCTCTCTCTATATATATATATATATATATATATATATATATATATGTATATATATACATATATATATATATATATATATATATATATATATATATACACACACACATATATATTTATATATATGTGTGTGTAGTGTAACTATGGACTTTACACAAAATTGCTTGTTTTTCCAGGTAAACAAACGTTAGTATACTTCCCATGTTCAAGAAATGTTAAAATAGAGAGAGAGAGAGAGAGAGAGAGAGAGAGAGAGAGAGAGAGAGAGAGAGAGAGAGAGAGAGAGAGAGAGAGAGAGAGAGTACTGTACATCCATCCCCTGATCCCTATAATATCCCTCTCTCGTCGGGGGCCAACATCTTGCAACTTCCAAAAAATGAGAGGACGCTCTGACGGTGGGAAAAGATGAAGAAAAGCTGTCTGGGAGACATCACAGGAGAGCCCGGGAGGGGGGGGGGGGGGCGTTTAGCATACCCTACCTACCTTCCAACACCCACCATCTCTTATTAACCACCTTTCCTCCCCCCTCCCCTCCCCTTCCCACCTTTCATTGTCTCCCAACAGCGCTGGTTCGGTTCCTGCCGCGGAAAACGTGGAGCCAAAGGCAGCGCTGGGGCGGTATTGATAGGCTATCAATCATTCGCAGGACGACGATTATGATCGGATCTTTACTGCCGTCAGCCGGACGCTGTAATGCGATCTGTCACCAGATGAGGGAAATGCAGCAGCAGACCCTTGTCTCACCCCTACCCCTACCCCCGTTGAAACTCCTCACTTTTCTCATACTCCTTATCCTCCCTTGTCTAACACCTTCCTCCTCCTACCCCAGGCATGTTTTCCTCATCGCCTCTCTTCTTACCGTAGTGCGCTCTTAGAGAGAGAGAGAGAGAGAGAGAGAGAGAGAGAGGAGAATTATATTCGAACACAAATAAACACACATACACACACACACACACACACACACACACACACATATATATATATATATATATATATATATATATATATATATATATATATATATATATATATATGTGTGTGTATGTATATACGTGTGTGTAAAATCTGCTTATGTATGAAAAGAAATAATCTTATGGATTTGCATAATAATGAATTCACGAAAATGCCCCAGTACCTGAGACGCCAGACTGAATCCCCTGCGTTTGTCCACTGTCTATTGTTTTAATATTTCAGAATTCCAATGCTAAAAGCCTCTTTGCAGAGAGAGAGAGAGAGAGAGAGAGAGAGAGAGAGAGAGAGAGAGAGAGAGAGAGAGAGAGAGAGAGAGAGAGAGAGAGATAATATTTTCCTGCTATTTCTGCGTCATGAGACTAGGCTATAAGCAGAAGCGGTAGCTAACTCTTATCTTTTGCTGTCCATGTGATAATGGCAAATTTTGCTTTGGCTTGGTTAGCCTGAAAATGTCACAGTTTTCAAAAACAGAAAGATCATCGAATATACTACTTTGGAACATATAGAGATTCCTGTAAAAAAAATCTCAAATGGATTACACTATGTTAAAAGATCGATAAGTCTCGACTATTGTCAATTATCCTGCATCTATATTATGCAACTGATCTATTATGATACAATCTTTGTCTTTATGGTTAGATTAAGGAATTCCTGATGTATAAAGTTTTAAAGTTTAAAGGTCACTCATGAATGGCAGAGGCAAGGGGCAGTGACATTGTCCTAGCAAGCAGGACTATGCCCTAGAGACTGACCATATATTATATGATCAGCGCCCAAGCCACCTCTACATCCAAGCTAGGACCAGGGCGGGCCAGGCAATGGCTGCTGATGACTTAGCAGATAGGCCTATAGGCTCCCCCAAATCCCCCAACCTTAGCTCATGCAGACAGTAATGGCACCAACGAGTCTGAGCTGGACTCGAACCCCCTACTGGCAAACCAGGCAGAGACGTTACCGATCATGCCACGACAACCCTTTCCAGGTAACGAAAGCAGCCCTCCGCTCTATTCCTTCTTATGTTTGGAAGATTTAAGAGCTGCAGGTCATTTCCGTAAGGATTCATTTGTCCTTCCTATTTCTGACTGCATTTGAATTCTGAAAGCGTTTCGTTCTTAACATTTTACCTGCATTGCAAAAAATATTCCTAGTGGGAAGGTAATTGCACAAAAATTATTATGATGATCCTAATTAATTACATTAACAGTAATGGTATGTAACATTTTCTGACTGACATTAGGCTTTAAGACACGTGTTATAGTGTTATAGTATTTCAAGACGTGTACGAAGTTCATTTTAAGGTAACTGCGTTACATTCTTGTGGATAAATATGAAAATTATCTTTTTTCCAGCAGTTGACATATTTTGGTAATGTATTTTCTAAAAGTAATGGGTGATATCTTCAAGTGCAATAGATCTGATAATGTTTCAAAAGGCAGAATAGGAAAGTCAGAAGTATAAAAAGAAATGTCTACGGGGGTAAAGTCTTTCATTCGTCGGGAAATAACTTTCTCCCGTTTAATAAGGAAATCTCCTTACTTTTTGTAAAGGTTTATGTATTAATTTATATGACGGTCAGCAAAGTACTCATTCGATAAGGTAGAAATGGCCAAGCAAACCAGAAGCAGAGAGAATGAATTCACATTAAACAACATAAACATACAATACAAAGTACAATAATTGATTTGCAGAGTAATATTTTTTTTACAATTTCTTCTGATTTTGTGCCTTATTGAAACATAACTCTAGTAATAAGTCTATGATTCTCTTTCTTGGTTTACAGATACTTCAAACTGTAATCCAGTGACTTGATATATCAAAGTTTTCTCTGTCTCAGCCTATATTTTATGAAGAGATAAAGTGAATCGTATTAAAATTCCCTGGTTGTTTATTAGAATTTTAAGAATCCTAGTTATTCTACAACAATATTAATTGGTGAATACAAAGTAATGAAGATCAATTTATTTGATGCGTATTTGAAGACATTTTCACAAAGAGAAATGCCATTGTAAGCAAAGTCAATTCACAGACATTTTCATAGACCAAGAGAAAGGCCATTGTAAGCAAAGGAAATTCACAGACATTTTCACAGACCAAGAGGTAGGCCATTGTAGCAAAGGAAATTCACAGACATTTTCACAGATGAAGAGAAAGGCCATTGTAAGCAAAGGAAATTCACAGACCAAGAGGTAGGCCATTGTAAGCAAAGGAAATTCACAGACATTTTCACAGATCAAGAGAAAGGCCATTGTAAGCAAAGGAAATTCACAGATATTTTCACAGACCAAGAGAAAGGCCATTGTAAGCAAAGGAAATTCACAGACATTTTCACAGATCAAGAGAAAGGCCATTGTAAGCAAAGGAAATTCACAGACATTTTCACAGATCAAGAGAAAGGCCATTGTAAGCAAAGGAAATTCACAGACATTTTCACAGATCAAGAGAAAGGCCATTGTAAGCAAAGGAAATTCACAGACATTTTCATAGACCAAGAGAAAGGCCATTGTAAGCAAAGGAAATTCACAGACATTATCATAGACCAAGAGGTAGGCCATTGTAAGCAAAGTAAATTCACAGACATTTTCACAGATCAAGAGAAAGGCCATTGTAAGCAAAGGAAATTCACAGACATTTTCACAGATCAAGAGAAAGGCCATTGTAAGCAAAGTAAATTCACAGACATTTTCACAGATCAAGAGAAAGGCCATTGTAAGCAAAGGAAATTCACAGACATTTTCACAGATCAAGAGAAAGGCCATTGTAAGCAAAGGAAATTCACAGACATTTTCACAGATCAAGAGAAAGGCCATTGTAAGCAAAGGAAATTCACAGACATTATCATAGACCAAGAGGTAGGCCATTGTAAGCAAAGTAAATTCACAGACATTTTCACAGATCAAGAGAAAGGCCATTGTAAGCAAAGGAAATTCACAGACATTTTCACAGATCAAGAGAAAGGCCATTGTAAGCAAAGGAAATTCACAGACATTTTCACAGATCAAGAGAAAGGCCATTGTAAGCAAAGGAAATTCACAGACATTTTCACAGATCAAGAGAAAGGCCATTGTAAGCAAAGGAAATTCACAGACATTTTCACAGATCAAGAGAAAGGCCATTGTAAGCAAAGGAAATTCACAGACATTATCATAGACCAAGAGGTAGGCCATTGTAAGCAAAGGAAATTCACAGACATTTTCACAGATCAAGAGAAAGGCCATTGTAAGCAAAGGAAATTCACAGACATTTTCACAGATCAAGAGAAAGGCCATTGTAAGCAAAGTAAATTCACAGACATTTTCATAGACCAAGAGAAAGGCCATTGTAAGCAAAGGAAATTCACAGACATTTTCACAGACCAAGAGGTAGGCCATTGTAAGCAAAGGAAATTCACAGACATTTTCACAGATCAAGAGAAAGGCCATTGTAAGCAAAGGAAATTCACAGACATTTTCACAGATCAAGAGAAAGGCCATTGTAAGCAAAGGAAATTCACAGACATTTTCACAGATCAAGAGAAAGGCCATTGTAAGCAAAGGAAATTCACAGACATTTTCACAGACCAAGAGGTAGGCCATAGTAAGCAAAGGAAATTCACAGACATTTTCACAGATCAAGAGAAAGGCCATTGTAAGCTAAGGAATTTCACAGACATTTTCACAGAACAGGAGAAAGGCCATTGTAAGCAAAGGAAATTCACAGACATTTTCACAGATCAAAGGAAAGGCCATTGTAAGCAAAGGAATTTCACAGACATTTTCACAGATCAAGGGAAAGGCCATTGTAAGTAAAGGAATTTCACAGACATTTTCACAGAAAAGGAGAAAGACCATTGTAAGCAAAGGAAATTCACAGACATTTTCACAGACCAACAGAAATGTCATCGTAAGCACAGAAAGTTTCCAGGCATTTTCATTGTAATCAGAGGACGCTTACAGAAATGTTGACTGACGAAGAGCAATGCCAATGTAAAATTGGCAAGATTACAGGCATGTTCACAGACCAAAGGTTTTGCCATTGTAAACAAAGAAAATTCACAGACATGTTCATAGACCAACAGAAAGGTCATCTTAAGCAAAGGAAGTTTACAGAAATGTTCACAGACATGTTCATAGACCAACAGAAATGTCATCTTATGCAAAGGAAGTTTACAGACATGTTCACAGACCAAGAGAAATTCCATAATAAGAATAGAAAGTTTACGCACCACACCTATACTATATTCGACTTAAATTACATTTTTTTTTCTTTTTTTTTTTGCAAAATTTGAATAGGTACATTCATTAAAACTACCAAGAAGTGAAGTATTGTTCACAAGGTTTCTTTAAACTACCTGGTTCAGATCCTTCGTTCCCAGGTTTTGCAATCCTGTTCATTATAAGTATGTGATATGTTATGAGACCCTTATTTTCTTGACCAAATAGCATGATGTGATGGTCATTTCATTAAGTGGTACTAACTACAACCAAGACCATCTTCTTCAGAGGTCTTGCTAGGTTATCATAACATAGGAACTTCATTTCAATAGAGAACTTCCTGCATTATCCCTAGTTTATAGTTTATATAAGACATATTTGTTTTAATGTTGTTACTGTTTTTGAAATATTTTATTTTTCCTATTATCCTTTCCTCACTGAGCTATTTTCCCCGTTGGAGCCCCTGGGCTTAGAATATCCTGCTTTTCCAACTAGGGTTGGAGCTTGGCAAAAAACAATAATAATAATAATAATGATAATAATAGTGGCTTGACCTTTTAAACAGTGTTCTTAAAATATTTTATTTTTCCTTGTTTCCTTTCCTCACTGACCTATTTCTCCCGTTGGAGCCCCTGGGCTTAGAGCATCCTGCTTTTCCAACTAGGGTTGGAGCTTAGCAAGTGATAATAATAATAATAATAATAATAATAATAATAATAATAATAATAATAATAATATTTGTTCCTTTTATGATTTATCCTCAGCAAAGTTTTAGGATTATAAGGTATGTCTTTAGATAGCTTAATGTTGTTTATATCCGCTAATAGTCTCTTCTGGCTTTCCTAGGTGAAAGAAACTAGAACGAAATGCAATTGTCCATTGTAGGAGCATTGCTGGTGCTACTTCTGGGAAAATTGAGAGAGAGAGAGAGAGAGAGAGAGAGAGAGAGAGAGAGAGAGAGAGAGGGGGGGGGTTAACTCCAGCATAAACCTATTTTCCGTATTGTGTATAGTATGTCCTCACACACTTTATACATCTATATCTTTTTATGAGTATGAGTATATATATATATATATATATATATATATATATATATATATATGTGTGTGTGTGTATGTGTGTATGTATGTATGTATGAATGTATGATTGTGTGTGTCTGTATGTTTTAGTATCTATGTGTGGCTTTCTAGTGCACTTTCTGCAAATAGTGGCGTAAGGCTGCTCAAAGCAATGAGGGCCTCTCAGTCAGCCAGGTGGAATAATTCGCTTTTGATTATGGTAGACGTTTTGGCGACGTCATAACGTCACTGATCTACTTACCAATAGTGCTCATGAAAACCCATGACGTCATCTTTACTTCAGCCACACAGGTTTTACCTCTCTCTCTCTCTCTCTCTCTCTCTCTCTCTCTCTCTCTCTCTCTCTCTCTCTCTCTCCACACTTAATACAATGAGAGCAGTCACCAAATCTTTTTCGCAGACATATGAAATGACTCTCTTTTTGTTTATTTGTATTTCTACTCTAAGAAGCATAGCTGCCATCCGATAATTACTTTGTCTTACAAAATATAAATTGAGGAAACAAATTGTGGATTCGGTTATACCAGTTCCAAGAAACCTACGCCCATCCCTTCAGCAAGAAAAAACTATTAAGTCTGCAGAGCGGCCATCAGCAAACCTCATTTCAAGGGGGCAGGATATTTCTATCAGAAGAAAGGCACTGCTCCTCAGCTGTGACGTCACGTCCCCCATGAGCCTATCCTAATCTGGGTCACGATGACGTCATAGCTCTAACCAGCCAATGGCAGAGCGGTGTCTCAATCTCGTTGGTTAAGAGGTGACCTCATCATGTTCAAGGGAAGAGGAATGCCGGACTCGAGACGAAACTAAAGTCTACAGTAAACATATCTCCTCTTCTCCTTCTTCTTCTCCTTCTCCTTTTTCTCTCCTTCCTCCTTCTCTATCCTATCCTCCTCTTTCTCTCCCATTAACAACAACCCTTCCTCCTTCTCCAGAGAGGGGCTTTGATGAGGATTGGGGAGGGCCAGGATGGGTGAAGGGTCTCGGGGTGGTAGTGGTGTGGAGGGGGAGGAGGGAACTGAGGCTGTAAATTGGATCTTTAAATCCTCCGCGAAATAAAGCCAGTTGTGGTGGCACTGTTTCCTTTGAACTTCCCTCTATTCTTTTGTTCTATTCGTTTTAATCGTATTTTCTCTTCATTTTATTATAAACCTTTTCCTCTCTTAGCACTTATTCATCACTAGTTTCTCCATTCTTTAATTATCTTTCCATTTTTTCATTTGCATATCCGTCTCTGCCACATTTCACATATTTATTCACAGCTTCACTTTCAATCACTTTCTTCCTGATTGTATAATATCATCAAAAGCATAATCATCATCACCATCATCATTTGGAGTGGTCTGAAACGTACAGAGTGCCATTGCCGCGTTCTGATTGGCCAAACCCTCCCTCCCGACCAATTAGAAACCTACATGATATGATTCAGTGTTCAAAAGGGCTTGTCTGAGTTTGCCTGTTGCTGAAACATCCCCCACCTCCAGACACTTGACCTTCTGAGCGAGGGTCAGGGCCCTGTTACACTAACCTTAGCATCCTCACTGGGCCCCTAAAGCTCTCTCTCTCTCTCTCTCTCTCTCTCTCTCTCTCTCTCTCTCTCTCTCTCTCTCTCTCTCCATTCTGTTGACGATAAACCCCTTTTCTAGTCAGACAATCCTTCCTCTCTTCACAGTTATGGCACTCTTGTTATTTGCACCCGCTTCTCTCTCTCTCTCTCTCTCTCTCTCTCTCTCTCTCTCTCTCTCTGACTGTATGTACAGTATGTCTGTCTATCTGAACTTCTTAGAAAGGAGAGAAAATCGTAGATGTCCTTCATGTAGTAAAACACAAGTCAAGGAAATGTTACTCTCAGATCATAAAAAAGATGAAATCATATAGGGTATTTTAATCCCGCTTCACAACGAGAGAGAGAGAGAGAGAGAGAGAGAGAGAGAGAGAGAGAGAGAGAGAGAGATTATCTTATGAATGGTTTTACCCCGGAAGGACGTTGATTATCTCCGTTTGCAAACATATATAATGTTATTCAATATGAAAAATGACGGTTGTAATCAGTTTATTCCGCTTCTGCCATGACCCACGTCAGTCGTCTAACAACCAGATACCCAATCCATTGCTTAGTTCAACGGAGGCAAATAGGATATTTTGGGAAAGGGCTCCTACTCGAAATGCTCGGGGATCGAACGCTGGTTTTATGATTTTATCAGATACAATTGAAGGACCAGTGTTTGGTCCTGACCTCATGGAGAAGGAAGGATATAAAGTAGGTGTTTTCCTTTGAAAATCCTACATTTCTCTCTTATTGAGGATTACATTGGATTGAATTTAAAGATTTGGGTCTGAAATCCAGGCAGTGGGGCTCGGGGGGCCATCCTGGGACCAAGGTTATGTTAGCCTATTGGAGACATTACTGCCTTGCAGTTTGCTGGACGGGAGTTCGAGATCCGCTTAAGCTCCCTAGTTTCTAGTTAGATAAATCAGCTCTGTTTTTATTCCTGTTCTCTATTTTTAGATATTTATTGGTGTCGACTCATTTAAAGGTTTAAAGGCCACCCATGAATGGCAGAGGCAAGGGACAGGGATAATTGCCCTATCAAGCAGGACTATGCCCTAGAGAATGACCATATATACATATGATCAGCGCCCAAACCCCCCTCTCCACCCAAGCTAGGACCAAGGAGAGCCAAGCAATGCCTCTGGATGACACAGCAGATAGACCTATAGCTCCCACAAAACCCCTATCCTTAGCTCACAAGGATGGTCAAGTTGCAGTGACCAAAGGAATTAACGAGTTTGAGCAAGACTGGAACCCCAGTCTGGCGATCACAGTCAAGGACGTTACCAACAAATATATTTCTGGGGGTTTAAAGGGATTTTAAGTTTAAACTTGAGAACTTCAAATTACGTAATAAAAAAAAAACAAAAACAAAATAATAATAATAATAATAATAATAATAATAATAATAATAATAATAATAATAATAGCGACACATATTTTGGTCCTCTGATAAGGAAAAACGAAAAGTCTCTCGCTGTCATTTTCAAACTGCAAAGGTTTTCAGAAAGACGGCTGTCTAAGTGTTAATGGTATTGAATAACTTTAACTGTCAAGGACTCATTGTCGTAGAGAGAACCAGGTGACAGTTAAGTATGATTTAAATCCCACTCGACCATGAGCGACAAAAGTTCTCAGAAGCTGTCGGATGGTCGCCCAAACCTTTCCATGAAACGTAGGGAAAAGTCGTTAAAGTATTATTACTGCAGCAATCCTTAGAGGTTGTTTTAAAGAAATCCTTTCTTCGTGCAAGGATTAAATAGTACCTATCGAATTGAAAAGGCTCTTAAAAATATGCACCATTGAATTCAAATTTATATCGTGAGCAATATTATCACCCGAAAAGAGTTAAGCTTGATATATATATATACATATATTTGTCCAATTTTGGCCAAAATCAAGGTTATTTTTCCTAGATAAGATTTTATTTATTCAATGAATAATGTTTTAACTGTGCAATACATGAAGTATTACTTGTAAAAATTGGATTGCAATTCTTCGAATAAGGCCATCTTATCCCTCAGAAGGATATTGGGAGTTAAATGGAAGGACAGGATTAGAAATGAAACTATAAGAGAGATTACGCGAGTGCCATATGTGGACGAAATCATGATATATATATACATATATATATATATATATACATATATATATATTTATATATATGTATATATACATGCATATATATATATATATATATATATATATATATATATATATATATATATATACATATATCATAGGTGGTAAGAAGACAATGTCTCTGAACTGCAAGGAGCAATCACTGGCTTTTGTGTGTTGTGGATGTCACTAGATTGGGAGATGATTTTCAACCGGATCAGTAACCTTCACTATTATTATTATTATTATTATTATTATTATTATTATTATTATTATTACAAGCCAATCTACAACCCTAGTTGGAAATGCAAGATGCAACGATTTACGGTTAAGTTTCTGCCATAAGTCACCATCCAACATTAATGTGATAGGTCAATATTCTGATACCCGCATAATCTTAAAATGTAAATCGATATTTTTAAATCGTGATTTTTTTATCAAAGGAATAACATTTAAGCCCATAAATAAAAAGAAAAATTAGAAGGATAATGTATATATTTGATTGTAATTTGTATGATAAACTCTTAAGTATTATAAGTATTACGTTATTTTAATAAAATTACATCATTGATGGAAATTATAAGGAAGCTTACAATATTCTTGTATAATTTGTTTATTTATTTATTTGTTTTGCCTCCAATATCTGTAGATGATGGTGTGGGATATAAGTAGTATCAGTGAAAAGCAACTAATAGGGTACATCTCAAACGCTACAATCCATACTTATATGTTTGCTAGGTTGGCGGTTTGCTCCCGAGCCACTGCACACCAGTAAATTGGTACCTGTGTTTGCTGAGGTCAAGAGAAAGACGTTTAGGGCTAACAACTTCTTGAGAAGCAGATAGTGTCACTTCTTTACAAGAGGATAGGGCAGGACGCACATACACACACACACGCAAAAAAAAAAAAAAAAAAAAAAAAACACTCACACGCACATTAACGGACTCTCTTCTTCCTTAAGAAGTTAGGAAATATGTCCGCCCTAAGATTTTTGTTTACATGTTCCATGAAGGACTTTTAGGATGTTGTCATTCTTTGACTAAACTAAAATTTCTGATGATTCTTTTGGCGTCCTGAGAACAGGTAATTCATTAAGAATCTTTCCGATGATTCTTTTGGCACTTTGAGAACAGACAAATCTTTAAGAATCTTTCTAATAGTTTTTTGGTGCTCTGACATCAGAAAATTTATTAAGAAACTAAATGCATTAAGTGTCCAACCTTGCCCTCAAATAAGCAACAGGTGTCAACGAGGGGCAATATATACAATACATTACGAATCTATTTGATGATTGTAATGGTGCTTTGGGAACAGACAATTCTTTAAGAATCTTTCCGATGAATCTATTCGTGCTTTGGGAACAGAAAATTCACTAAGAACTTAAAAGCAGAGAGTGTCCATTTGCCCACAAATAAATAACACACGTTCACGACATGGTAATATCAGAAACTTTATATTTTGTATTTTTCCGATATGGGAACTTTCATCATTTAGTTCCTATGAGACTTTATGCTACGTCCACATAGACGGCAAATTCGGCAGGTGCAGGAAGGAACCAGCTGAAGCGTAAAGCTCGAAATACCTGGATTCCAATGTGACCGTTCCAGCTGGTGTCTTCGACTCCCTGTGTGAAAAATCTCACTGGAATCAATGTGTTACAAATGCCACCTTCAGCCCGTAGCACCTGCCGGCACCTGGTCGTCATGTGTGTGTCTGTGAGTGTGTATATTATTATAAATATATCATCATCATCATTATCCTCAGCCTTTGCTCGTCCACGGCAAGACCTCAGACATGTCCTTCCCTTCCACTCCTGTCTGTTTATAATCTTTCGACTTTTTTTTAGTTCATTAATCCATCATCTCTTTTTTCCCCCTGCTTCGTTTGCAATCTCTAAGGACTCACTCTGTAATATATATTTTTTAGTTCATCAATCCATCAGCTTCTCCTCCTTCCCCTGCTTCGTTTGCAATCTCTAGAAACCCATTCTGTTATTGTTATATATATATATATATATATATATATATATATATATATATATATATATATATATATATATATATATATATATATATATATACATACATACATACACACAAAGAAAAATCGCCTGATAAGGGAAGAAAATGTTAGTTTATACATTTATACAGGAAAGAAGGTTAGTGGTTGATGCTTTCTATGTAATGCATCCATCACAAAGTTGGTTACAAAAGAAAATGACCATTTATCTCCTTTCCGAATTTAAAGAAAATTATCGCATAATTATAAATGTTCTATACGATATAATCAAATTGCTCTGAAGATTCGTTAGGAGCGATTATAATTTGTTGTGACTGAATCAGAGGTCGAGTGAGAGAAAGTAGGACTTCTTCCTCCACCTCTGTTTAATATTTATGGGCATGAAGTGACGAGGAAATGCTGGAAGAGAGCAGCAGACATATGTGCCATTTTGTGTGTTGATAGAAGACTGATCATGAATGAAATTCGGAATTGCTCATTTTATTCTCATCCCCATACAGTATATCCATTATAAATTACGGAACGGCGAGCATTCTTATCCTGCCGATCTGGAACCACTCGACGAAATCATGTCCTTATTGGAAAGAGAATAACCGCCGATCTGAAACCACTTCACGAATTCATTTCCTTATTGGAATGAGAATAACCGGCAATCTGGAACCACTCGATGAAATCATGTCCTTGTTGGAAAGAGAATAACCGCCGATCTGGAACCACTCGACGAAATCATTTCCTTATTGGAAAGAGAATAACCGCCAATCTGGAACCACTCAATGAAATCATGTCCTTGTTGGAAAGAGAATAACCGCCGATCTGAAACCACTTCACGAATTCATTTCCTTATTGGAATGAGAATAACCGGCAATCTGGAACCACTCGACGAAATCATGTCCTTATTGGAAAGAGAATAACCGCCGATCTGAAACCACTTCACGAATTCATTTCCTTATTGGAATGAGAATAACCGCCAATCTGGAACCACTCGACGAAATCATGTCCTTATTGGAAAGAGAATAACCGCCGATCTGGAACCACTTGATGAAATCATTTCCTTATTGGAAAGAGAATAACCGCCAATCTGGAACCACTCGATGAAATCATGTCCTTGTTGGAAAGAGAATAACTGCCGATCTGGAACCACTCGATGAAATCATTTCCTTATTGGAAAGAGAATAACCGCCAATCTGGAACCACTCAATGAAATCATGTCCTTCTTGAAAAGAGAATAACCGCCGATCTGGAACCACTCAATGAAATTATTTCCTTATTGGAATGAGAATAACCGCCAATCTGGAACCACTCAATGAAATCATGTCCTTCTTGAAAAGAGAATAACCGCCAATCTGGAACCACTCGATGAAATCATGTCCTTGTTAGAAAGAGAATAACTGCCAATCTGGAACCACTCGATGAAATCATTTCCTTATTGGAATGAGAATAACCGCCAATCTGGAACCACTCGATGAAATCATGTCCTTGTTGGAAAGAGAATAACCGCCGATCTGGAACCACTCAATGAAATCATTTTCTTATTGGAATGAGAATAACCGCCAGTCTGGAACCACTCGATGAAATCATGTCCTTGTTGGAAAGAGAATAACCGCCGATCTGGAACCACTCAATGAAATCATTTTCTTATTGGAATGAGAATAACCGCCAGTCTGGAACCACTCGATGAAATCATGTCCTTGTTGGAAAGAGAATAACGGCCAATCTGGAACCACTCGATGAAATCATTTCCTTATTGAAAAGAGAATAACCGCCAATCTGGAACCACTCGATGAAATCATGTCCTTGTTGGAAAGAGAATAACCGCCGATCTGGAACCACTCGATGAAATCATTTCCTTATTGGAATGAGAATAACCGGCAATCTGGAACCACTCGATGAAATCATGTCCTTGTTGGAAAGAGAATAACCGCCGATCTGGAACCACTCGATGAAATCATTATCTTATTGGAAAGAGAATAACCGCCAATCTGGAACCACTCGATGAAATCATGTCCTTGTTGGAAAGAGAATAACCGCCGATCTGGAACCACTCGATGAAATCATTTCCTTATTGGAAAGAGAATAACCGTCAATCTGGAACCACTCGATAAAATCATGTCCTTGTTGGAAAGAGAATAACCGCCGATCTGGAACCACTCGATGAAATCATTTCCTTATTGGAATGAGAATAACTGCCAATCTGGAACCACTCGATGAAATCATGTCCTTGTTGGAAAGAGAATAACGCCGATCTGGAACCACTCGATGAAATCATTTCCTTATTGGAATGAGAATAACCGCCAATCTGGAACAACTCGACGAAATCATGTCCTTGTCGGAATGAAAATAACCCTCCGATCTGGAACCACTCGACGAAAGCAAGTCCTTATTGGAATGAAAATAACCTCCGATCTGGAACCACTCGACGAAAGCAAGTCCTTATTGGAATGAGAATAACCGTCGATCTGGAATCACTCGATGAAATCCTGCCCGTATTGAAATGAGAATAACCTTCGATCTGGAACCACTCGAGGAAATCCTATCCTTATTGGAATGAAAATAACCTTCGATCTGGAACCACTCGACGAAAGCAAGTCCTCATTGGAATGAGAATAACCTCCGATCTGGAACCACTCGACGAAATCCTATCCTTATTGCAATGAGAATAACCTTTGATCTGGAACCACTCGACGAAAGCAAGTCCTCATTGGAATGAGAATAACCTCCGATCTGGAACCACTCGACGAAATCCTATCCTTATTGCAATGAGAATAACCTTTGATCTGGAACCACTCGACGAAAGCAAGTCCTCATTGGAATGAGAATAACTGTCGATCTGGAACCACTCGACGAAATCCTATCCTTATTGCAATGAGAATAACCTTTGATCTGGAACCACTCGACGAAAGCAAGTCCTTATTGGAATGAGAATAACCGTCGATCTGGAACCACTCGACGAAATCCTGCCCTTATTGAAATGAGAATAACCTTCGATCTGGAACCACTCAACGAAAGCAAGTCCTTATTGGAATGAGAATAACCTCCGATCTGGAACCACTCGACGAAATCATCCTTATTGCAATGAGAATAACCTTCGATCTGGAACCACTCGACGAAAGCAAGTCCTTATTGGAATGAGAATAACCTCCGATCTGGAACCACTCGACGAAATCCTATCCTTATTGCAATGAGAATAACCTCCGATCTGGAACCACTCGACGAAATCCTATCCTTATTGCAATGAGAATAACCTTTGATCTGGAACCACTCGACGAAAGCAAGTCCTTATTGGAATGAGAATAACCTCCGATCTGGAACCACTCGACGAAAAGCAAGTCCTTATTGAAATGAGAATAACCGTCGATCTGGAACCACTCGACGAAAATCCTGTCCTTATTGAATGAGAATAACCGCCGATCTGGAACCACTCGACGAAAGCAAGTCCTTATTGAATGAGAATAACCGGTGATCTGGAACCACTCGACGAAAGCAAGTCCTTATTGGATGAGAATAACCGTCGATCTGGAACCACTCGACGAAATCATGTCCTTATTGAAATGAGAATAACTGCCGATCTGGAACCACTCGACGAAAGCAAGTCCTTATTGAATGAGAATAACCGCAGATCTGGAACCACTCGACGAAAGCAAGTCCTTATTGGAATGAGAATAACCGCCGATCTGGAACCACTCGACGAAATCCTGCCTTATTGAAATGAGAATAACTGCCGATCTGGAACCACTCGACGAAAGCATGTCCTTATTGAAATGAGAATAACCGCCGATCTGGAACCACTCGACGAAATCATGTCCTTATTGAAATGAGAATAACCGCCGATCTGGAACCACTCGACGAAAAGCAAGTCCTTATTGGTATGAGAATAACCTCCGATCTGGAACCATATGACGAAATCATGTCCTTATTGAAATGAGAATAACCGCCGATCTGGAACCACTCGACGAAAGCAAGTCCTTATTAGAATGAGAATAACCGTCGATCTGGAACCACTCGCGAAATACTGTCCTTATTTAAATGAGAATAACCGCCGATCTGGAACCACTCGACGAGCAAGTCCTTATTAGAATGAGAATAACCGTCGATCTGGAACCACTCGACGAAATCCTGTCCTTATTGAAATGAGAATAACCGCCGATCTGGAACCACTCGACGAAATCATGTCCTTATTGAAATGAGAAAAACCGCCATCTGGAACCACTCGACAAAAGCAAGTCCTTATTGGTATAAGAATAACCTCCGATCTGGAACCATATGACGAAATCATGTCCTTATTGAAATGAGAATAACCGCCGATCTGGAACCACTCGACGAAAGCAAGTCCTTATTGAATGAGAATAACCGTCGATCTGGAACCACTCGACGAAATACTGTCCTTATTGAAATGAGAATAACCGCCGATCTGGAACCACTCGACGAAGCAAGTCCTTATTAGAATGAGAATAACCGTCGATCTGGAACCACTCAACGAAATCCTGTCCTTATTGAAATGAGAATAACCGCCGATCTGGAACCACTCGACGAAAGAAGTCCTTATTGAATGAGAATAACCGCGATCTGGAACCACTCGACGAAATCCTGTCCTTATTTAATGAGAATAACCGCCGATCTGGAACCACTCGACGAAAGCAAGTCCTTATTGGAATGAGAATAACTGCCGATCTGGAACCACTCGACGAAAATCATGTCCTTATTGAAATGAGAATAACCGCCGATCTGGAACCACTCACGAAATCATGTCCTTATTGAAATGAGAATAACCGCCGATCTGGAACCACTCGACGAAAGCAAGTCCTTATTGGAATGAGAATAACCGCCGATCTGGAACCACTCGACGAAATCATGTCCTTATTGAAATGAGAATAACCGCCGATCTGGAACCACTCGATGAAATCATGTCCTTATTGAAATGAGAATAACCGCCGATCTGGAACCACTCGACGAAATCATGTCCTTATTGAATGAGAATAACCGCCGATCTGGAACCACTCGACGAAATCATGTCCTTATTGGAATGAGAATAACTGCCGATCTGGAACCACTCGAATGAAATCCTGTCCTTATTGAAATGAGAATAACCACCGATCTGGAACCACTATGACGAAATCATGTCCTTATTGGAATGAGAATAACTGCGATCTGGAACCACTCGACGAAATCGTCCTTATTGAAATGAGAATAACTGCCGATCTGGAACCACTCGACGAAATCATGTCCTTATTGGAATGAGAATAACCGCCGATCTGGAACCACTCGACAAAATGAGAATAACCGCCGATCTGGAACCACTCGATGAAATCGTGTCCTTATTGGAATGAGAATAACCGCCGATCTGGAACCACTGACGAAATCATGTCCTTATTGGAATGAGAATAACTGCCGATCTGGAACCACTCGATGAAATCGTGTCCTTATTGGAATGAGAATAACCGCCGATCTGGAACCACTCGACGAAATCATGTCCTTATTGGAATGAGAATAACCGCTGATCTGGAACCACTCGATGAAATCGTGTCCTTATTGGAATGAGAATAACCACGATCTGGAACCACTCGACGAAATCTGTCCTTATTGGAATGAGAATAACCACCGATCTGGAACCACTCGACAAAATCGTGTCCTTATTGGAATGAGAATAACCGCGATCTGGAACCACTCGATGAAATCGTGTCCTTATTGGAATGAGAATAACCGCCGATCTGGAACCACTCGACGAAATCATGTCCTTATTGGAATGAGAATAACCGCCGATCTGGAACCACTCGATGAAATCGTGTCCTTATTGGAATGAGAATAACCGCCGATCTGGAACCACTCGACGAAATCAAGTCCTTATTGGAATGAGAATAACCGCCGATCTGGAACCACTCGACGAAATCGTGTCCTTATTGGAATGAGAATAACCGCCGATCTGGAACCACTCGATGAAATCGTGTCCTTATTGGAATGAGAATAACCACCGATCTGGAACCATCGACGAAATCTGTCCTTATTGGAATGAGAATAACCACCGATCTGGAACCACTCGACGAAATCGTGTCCTTATTGGAATGAGAATAACCGCCGATCTGGAACCACTCGAAATCGTGTCCTTATTGGAATGAGAATAACCCCGATCTGGAACCACTCGACGAAATCGTGTCCTTATTGGAAAGAGAATAACCGCCGATCTGGAACCACTCGAACGAAATCGTCCTTGTTGGAATGAGAATAACCGCGATCTGGAACCACTCGACGAAATCCTGTCCTTATTGGAAAGAATAACCACCGATCTGGAACCACTCGACAAAGCAAGCCTTATTGGAAAGAGAATAACCGCCGATCTGGAACCACTCGACGAAAGCTGTCCTTATTGGAAAGAGAATAACCACCGATCTGGAACCACTCGACGAAAGCAGTCCTTATTGGAATGAGAATAACCGCCTCTGGAACCACTCGTGAAAGCAGTCCTTATTGGAAAGAGAATAACCACCGATCTGGAACCACTCGACGAAAGCAGTCCTTATTGGAAAGAGAATAACCGCGATATGGAACCACTCGACGAAAAGCAGTCCTTATTGGAATGAGAATAACCCGATCTGGAACCACTCGACGAAAGCTGTCCTTATTGAAAGAGAATAACCGCCGATCTGGAACCACTCGACGAAAGCAGTCCTTATTGGAATGAGAATAACCGCCGATATGGAACCACTCGACGAAAGCAGGTCCTTATTGGAAAGAGAATAACCACGATCTGTAACCACTCGACAAAAGCAGATCCTTATTGGAATGAGAATAACTGACGATATGGAACCACTCGACGAAAGCAAGTCCTTATTGGAATGAAAATAACTGCCGATCTGTAACCAATCGACAAAGACAGATTTATATTGGAATGAGAATAACCACCGATCTTGAACCACTCGGCGAAATTATGTTTATTGGAATGAGAATAATCGCCGATCTGGAACTAATCGACAAAACAGGGTCTTATTGGAATGAGAATAACCGCCTATTTGGAACCACTCGACGAAAGCAGGTCCTTATTGAAAAGAGAATAACCGCTGATTTGGAACCACTCGACGAAAGCAGGTCCTTATTGGAAAGAGAATAACCGCCAATCTGGAACCACTCGACAAAAGCAGATCCTTATTGGAAAGAGAATAACCCCCGATCTGTAACCACTCGACAAAAGCAGATCTATATTGGAAATGAGATTAACCGACGATATGGAACCACTTGACGAAAGCAGGTCCTTATTGAAAAGAGAATAACTGCTGATCTGGAACCACTCGACGAAAGCATGTCCTTATTGGAAAGAGAATAACCGCCAATCTGGAACCACTCGACGAAAGCAGGTCCTTATTGGAAAGAGAATAACCCCCGATCTGTAACCACTCGACAAAAGCAGATCTATGTTGGAAATGAGATTAACCGACAATATGGAACCACTCGACGAAAGCAGGTCCTTATTGGAAAGAGAATTACCACGGATCTGTAACCACTCGACGAAAGCAGATCTATATTGGAAAGAGAATAACTGCCAATTTATAACCACTCGATGAAAGCAGATCTATATGAGAATGAGAATAGCTGCCAATCTTGAACCACTTGACCAAATCATGTCTTTATTGGAATGAGCATAACCACCGATCTGGAACCACTCGAAAGCCGGTCCTTATTAGTATGAGAATAACTGCCGATCTGGAACCACTCGAGGAAAGCAGATCCTTATTGGAAGGAGAATAA
The DNA here is from genome assembly GCF_036898095.1 of Palaemon carinicauda. Lineage (NCBI taxonomy): Eukaryota > Metazoa > Arthropoda > Malacostraca > Decapoda > Palaemonidae > Palaemon > Palaemon carinicauda. The sequence continues at coordinate 127,865,349 of NC_090729.1, forward strand.
TCGCCTATCTGGAACCACTCAACGAAATCATATCCTCATTGGAGTGAGAATAACTGCCAATCTGGAACCACTTGACGAAATAATTTCCTTATTGGAAAGAGAATAACCGCCAATCTGGAACCACTCGACGAAAGCAGTTCCTTACTGGAATGGGAATAATCGCCGATATGTAACCAATTGACGGAAGTAGGTCCTTATTGGAATGAGAATAACCGCTGATCTGAAAGCACTCAATTAAAGCAGGCCCATATTGGAATGAGAATAACTACTGATTTCGAACCACTCGAAGAAAGCAGGTCCTTATTGAAATGAGAATGTCCGCTGATCTGCAAGGACTCGGCGAAAGCAGGTCCTTATCGGAATGAGAATAACCGCTGATCTGCAAGCACTCGAAGAAAGCAGGTCCTTATCGGAATGAGAATAACTCTCCTTTAAGTATCCCTAATGGAATCGGTGCTTAGCAATAACAGAATGGCCTGCCTACTCTTTTAGTTTCTTGATGCGCTCTGACGAATGACGGCGGACCGAGTCTGGAATGCCAAACAGCCAGGTAATTAGTAATCGACTGAGCCTTGTACATTCATATTTCTCTCTCTCTCTCTCTCTCTCTCTCTCTCTCTCTCTCTCTCTCTCTCTCTCTCTCTCTCATACACACGAGCAAACAGTTGCATTGACACATATAAACATGTCGATGTGATATATTTTCTGTTGCCTAAGATTCGCTTCCTGGTACATCGCTATCGATGGGCCCGGTTCATTAATTTATCTCTCTCTCTCTCTCTCTCTCTCTCTCTCTCTCTCTCTCTCTCTCTCTCTCTCTCTCTCTCTCTCTCATAAAGGATTTGTAGATATATATATATATATATATATATATATATATATATATATATATATATATGTGTGTGTGTGTGTGTGTGTATATATATATATATTTGTGTGTGTGTGTGTGTGTGTGTGTGTGTGCATTTCTCTGTTCTCTGTCTGTTCCCTAAACGAATCTAAGAGTCACCGAGCTTTCTTCTCCCGCTTCCCGTCGTGACCTTCTTTCAATGGGTCTAGTTGTGTCTGACTAAAAGCTCAAGCGGAGAGTAATTGCCGACAGTAGACGTTATCAGACAAAAAAAAAAAAAAAAAAAAAATAGATAAATAAAAGAAAAAAAAATGTTAAATCTCCTACCAAGTCTGGGCCTAGTCCAGCGCGAGCCACTGGACCAAAAATCCATCTTTCTCTCTCGCAGGTTTTCATTCATTGTTTAATTATGAACATTTAGCGTCGGTAGGCGCTTCATGGCTGCCGATAATGCTGCCACGGTGCTGCTGCTGCAGCTGCCCGGGCTGCAACAGCAGCTGATGCTGCTTGAACCAGAGAGGAGACATTTGGTGGGGGGGTTGGGGGGGAAGAAAAGAAAACGAATAGAAGAAGAAGAAAAAAACGGCACCTGCATTCTTTGAGAATAATTGCCCAAGTCTTCCTCGTTGGCAACTCGAAGAGACGTTCTTGTTTTCTCGTTCCAAACTCTCTCTCTCGTTTGAAGTTCCCGCCACTGCATTCCACAGTGACGTCATCGCGGCTGGCCTGTTAGGTGAGTTTGCAACGGACGAACGAACACACATTCTACACGCGCGCTCTTTAAGCTCATCTCTCTCTCTCTCTCTCTCTCTCTCTCTCTCTCTCTCTCTCTCTCTCTCTCTCTGAGTTTCTTACTTTTCACTTGAATAGTTTGATACTAGAAAAAATTCCTTAAGTATTCAAATATCTAAATATTCTTAGAAAACACACTCACACACACACACACACACACACATATATATATATATATATATATATATATATATATATATATATATATATATATATATATATATATATATATATATATGCATGTATGTGTGTTTTCATATATTTACATTGTGTACAAGTGTTTTTAATATTCAGATGAAGTCTTGGTAAAGTTCATTCCGTAAATGTGTAAAAGAGAGAGAGAGAGAGAGAGAGAGAGAGAGAGAGAGAGAGAGAGAGAGAGAGAGAGAGGTTGATGAAGATGATGTTAGGGAAGGCATGTCTAGAATTCCAGGAGTTTTATACAGTACTTGGTTTGATAGATACAGAATTTAAAATCCCCATCATCATCTCCTCCTACACCCATTGACGCAAGGGGCTCTGTTAGATTTTACCAGTCATCTCTATCTTGAGCTTTTAAAACAATACTTCGCCATTCATCTCCTACTCGACGCTTCATAAACCTCAGTCACGTTGGCCTGGGCCTTCCAACTCTTCTAGTGCTCTGTGGAGCCCAGTTGAAAGTTTGGTGAACTAATCTCTCTTGGGTAGTACGAAGAGCATGGCCAAACCATCTCCAGAAATGAAAAGAGATATCATAAATTAGAGACAAATATAATAAGTATTCTATCTTTAATTTGTCTCTCGTCTCATTGAGAAGAATCCTATGTAATATATTCACTCATTCTAAAAATTTCTCGATTCTTGAAAGAATATGTGAGAAAAACGTTCCGTGTGAATGAGCATTGAAAATTTGGAAATAAATTGCATAAGCAATCAATGTTGAAAGCTAACTGCATAAGAATGCAGCTGTTAGAATTCAATTGTTTGACAAATATTCATCTGTTGGAAGACAGTTGGATGACAAAAATTCCCTTGCTGGAAGTCAATTGCATTATAAGCATTCAGCTGTTGGAAGGCAATTATTTGACAAACATTCTTTTGTTGGAAGGCAATTTCATGACAAACATTCAACTGTTGGAAGACAATTTAACGACAAATATTAAACGGTTGGAAGAGAATTGCATGATAAAAATTCTTATGACAGTCAATTGCATGATATGCATTCAGCTGTTGGAATTCAGTTGTTTGACAAACATTCTTCTTCTGGGTGACAATATTATGACAAACATTCAACTGTTAGCAGTCAATTGCTTGACAAACATTCTACGGTTGGTGACTGTTGGAAGCCAATTTCATGATTAACATTCTGATATTAGTACTCTATTGCATGATAAGCATTCAGCTATTGGGAGTCAAATGCTTGGCAAAACATTCTTCAATTGGAACTCAAATGTATGATATCCAGCTGTTAGAAGTCACTTATCAAACAATCAGCTGCTGTTAGTCAATTGCATAACAAGCACATTCTCGTATTAGAGATCCGTTACTTGATGAACATTGACCACCATCCTAACAATTGTTTCCCCCGAAATAAAGAGACCTTTAAATCCTTCTGCAATCCGCCGGAGATTTTGGAGTCCTTAAGCCCCGACTTGTCAATGAACCGCCGTGGAACGCGAAGAAATGCCTCCAAGGGAAAGGAGTAACAGGAACAGCTATAACACTCCAGCAACTCTCTCTCTCTCTCTCTCTCTCTCTCTCTCTCTCTCTCTCTCTCTCACCATTAAAACACAAGGGACGAGCACCGAAAGCGCATGGCGGGCGTGACGGAATTCGTACACGGTGGTTCGGCTCTCTCTCTCTCTCTCTCTCTCTCTCTCTCTCTCTCTCTCTCTCTCTCTCTCTCTCTTTTCCGTGATTTACTTACTCTTTGAAGAAGTATGTATGTGTCATTAGGAAAGTTTTTAACTCATTTCTTAAAAGGCACTGGGCCTTTTACCGCAAATACAAACACACACATTATATATATATATATATATATATATATATATATATATATATATATATATATATATATATATATGTATATATATATATATATAGATATTTATATATATATATATATATATATATATATAGATATATATATATATATATATATATATATATATATATATATAGATTATATATATATATATATATATATATATATATATATATATATATATATATACATACGTATATATACATACATACATATATATGAGGTCTTTTATGGATGAGGTTGCGAGTCTCTTGTCCAGTCACGTGATTATTCATATGGGCTTATGCCGCACATTTCTAGATGGTCACTCATCAATGTAATTAAAATAACTAACGTTGATCCAATTGTCTGATCCAACGAATGTAGCTATAGGTAACACCTACTATGTAACACACATTATATATATATATATATATATATATATATATATATATATATATATATATATATATATATATACAGAGTATATATATATATATATATATATATATATATATATATATATATACACACATGAGCCTTTTATTTAAGGTGGCTGCTGAGGATATTAGCTTTCCGATACCTATCACGTCTTTTGGAAATTCAGCACGATGTTGGTAGTTGCTTTAGCCTAGGCTCATACACACAGGCACACTATTCTATCTGTTTTCTTATCTCGATTCCTCACTTGGCTATTTTTCCTGTTGGAACCCTTGGGCTTATAATACCTTGCCTTTCCATCTAGGGTTGTAGCTTAGCTTGTAATAACAATAATGATAAATCATACTCCAACACAACATAGCCTTTTGAATCCAAGGGAGGAATTCAAAGCTATGGTAGTAGGTTGGTCAGGGCACCAGCCACCTGTTGAGATACTACCGCTAGAGAGTTATGGGGGTCCCTCTCTCTCTCGTTATGGTTCACTTTCTCTTTGCCTTTCAAATACACCGAATAGTCTGGCCTATTCTTTACAAATTCTCTTGTGTCCTCATACACCTCACAACAATGAAATTACCAAACAGTTTTTCTTCACCCAAGGGGTTAACTACTAACTGTTATTGTTCAGTGGCTACTTTCCTCTTGATAAGGGTAGAACTTCTTCACCCAAGGGGTTAACTACTACACTGTTATTGTTCAGTGGCTACTTTCCTCTTGGTAAGGGTAGAAGAGGCTCTTTAGCTATGGTTAGCAGCTCCTCTATTAGAAGGACACTCCAAAAACAAACCATTATTCTGTAATCTTGGGTAGTGCCATAGCCTCTGTATCATGGTGTTCCACTGTTTTGGGTTAGAGTTCTCTTGCTTGAGTGTATACTTGGGCACACTATTCCATCTAATTACTTTTCCTCTTGTTTTGTTAACGTTTTTATAGTTTATTGGAAATATTTGTTTTGAATATATTGTTCTTGAAATATTTTATTTTTCTTTGTTTCCTTTCCTCACTGGGCTATTTTTTCTGTTGGGGCCCCTAGGGTTATAGCATCCCCCTTTTACAACTAGGGTTGTAGATTACCAAGTAATAATAATAATAATAATAATAATAATAATAATAACAGAATCACAATTTGTATATATAATTTTGTAAATGGCTCAGGTCGTTTCACGTTCCTGGCGGGGTCACGTCTTTAGCCGGTGAGCCAAAGTTTTGTACCCACTGAGGCAACTTGATATCTAGAGTAGGAACTAATTTCTTAGAGGAAACAAATGAGAACCAATAGAGTGTAAAAAGAGTTTTGTTATACCAGTAGGAAGCGATGAATAACTTCTTTGATGTGGCCTGATTGGTAACGTCTCTGCCTGGTGTTTGCCAGCCGGGGGTTCGAGTCCCGCTCAGACTCGTTAGTGCCATTAGTGTCTATAACCTTACCATCCTTGTGAGCTAAAGTTGGGGGTTTGGGGGAGCCTATAGGTCTATCTGCTGAGTCATCAGCAGCCAATGCCTGGCCCTCCCTGGTCCTAACTTGGGTGGAGAGGAGGCTTGGGCGCTGATTATATAATATATGGTCAGTCTCTAGGGCATTGTCCTGATTGCTAGGGCAATGTCACTGTCCCTTGCCTCTGCCATTCATGAGCGACCTTTAAAACCTTTAAAGCGGGAAGGATATAGGAGTCTTGTCTTTGAACGAGAGTTATGACAGCCGTGAACACACAATTTTTTTTATTGTAATAACAATAGTGAATAATTCGTTTTTAATGACGGAGGTCAAATTGGAAATATCATTTTGTCACACGGTTAATGTAGAACAAGGGAGAGACTGTAGCTATGGTAAGTAGCTCTTCTAGGAGAAGGACACTCAAAAATCAAACCATCGTTCTCTTGTCTTGGGTAGTGCCATCGTCTTCCACTGTCTTGGGTTAGAGTTCTCTTGCTTGAGGGTATTCTCGGGCACAATATTCTATCTTATTTCTCTTCCTCTTGTTTTGTTAAAGTTTTTTATGGTTTATATACGAGATATTTATTTTAATGTCACTGTTCTTACAATATTTTTATTTCCTTGTTTCCTTTCCTCACTAGGCAATTTTCTCTGTTGGAGCCCCTGGACTTATAGCATTCTGCTTTTCCAACTAGGGTTGTAGCATAATAATAATAATAATAATAATAATAATAATAATAATAATAATAATAATAAAAAGAGGCCAGTGAAAATAAATATGATAAAATTTAAAAACCAAAAATAGGGAACACAGAAACAAGTATGAGGCAGCACCGACGTAAGTTCCCGGGTCTTCGTATTAGATATTATTGGAAGAAGTTATTTCAGTACAAAAAAATTAATTTTCTCATTTTTGCAATTTCCAGCAAATATACTCATTGCTATTTTTATCCGGGTGATACACGCCTTTACTGTGCAATGCAAAATGCTCAAGTGTCTTGTTCCTACCACGCTATTCGTAGCTTGCAGGATATTAAAATCACGGATTAAAGGACGAATAAGAGTTATATTAGTGGTAGCAGAAGAGAAAGAAGAAGTAGAAAGAGAATAAGAACTCCTAATGAAGTAACAATTGCAATCGAGAGACGATTGCTTCAGGATTAGAGCAAGTAAATGAAAGTAAGACTCAACTTCAAGTTGCGCTCAACGACTGGTAAAGCAAGAATGTAGCCTGAGTAATTAAGTCTCTCTCTCTCTCTCTCTCTCTCTCTCTCTCTCTCTCTCTCTCTCTACAACAGCAAGAACACAGGCATATAGACGTACAAACACTCAATAAACATAAGTAATACCCCTGTTTTTACTAGTATGAAAATATGTGATGGGTGAAATTTCATTGTATAAAGTGTGAACCCAGAAGTTGGGTGATGGAGGCCAAGTGAATGAATGAGACAGTTTGGGGAAGGGGGTTGGATTGTAGGAGGAGGAGGAGGAGGAGTAGGGGGAGGAGGAGGAGTGGGAGGAGTAGGGGGAGGAGAAGGAGGAGGTAGGGGGAAAAAGAAAGCGACAATTAAGCATGGTGTATACACGACCGCAGACCATGTGTTCCCCCCACCCAACACCACCTCTATTCCCTCTCCCCTATCTCCCTCTCCCTTTGCCATGAGTGCAGTGCCTCCATTCCCCCTCACTCACCCCTCCCCCTTCTTAAAAATCTTCATTAAATTTATACGCTACGAAAGTTATCCGAAGTTATTCCCTCTCTCTGCCGGCTTAATTCCGATTGTCCCAAATATTTGTTAATTTTTCTATTCAAGACATATAAGCGTTTCCGAGAAAGTGAGTGCACACACACACACACACACACACACACATATATATATATATATATATATATATATATATATATATATATATATATATATATATATATATAAATCTATCCGCATCATCATCATCCGTTGTTAGTCCGCTGCAGGACAGAGGCCTCAAACATGTCCTTCCACACGGGCCTGTTTATGGTCTTTCTAGGCCAGTTTATACCCGCGAATTTGATTAACTCGTCAATCCATTGTCTTCTCTTCGTTCCCCTGCTTTTTTTTATATTCCCTAGGCACCCATTCTGTTATTCTTCGTGTCCATCTATTTTCTCTCAATCTCATTATATGTCTTGCCCATGTCCATTTCTCTTACGTATTGTTAGAATATCCTATACTTTAATTTGCTCTCGTATCCATGCTGCTGTTTTTCTGTCGCTTAATGTTATTCCCATCATTATTCTTTCTACAGATCTTTAAATTGTAACTAGCTTATGTTCTCCCAGGGCTCTAGTAAGACTCCAAGTTTCTGATAAGCTAATACTGGTAGGACCATCTGATTAAATGCTTTTTTTTATGAGAAAGAGGCATTTTAATTTTCATAATCTTATTTTGTTTACTAAAAGCTCTCCATCCCATGCTTATCTTTCTTTTGATTTCGGTCTCATGTCCCGGGAAGCACTTACTGTCTGTCCTAATTACGTACATAACCCTTATTGTTGTCTCTGCATTTTCATTGAACAATATATTAGTGTTTACTCTCTCTCTCTCTCTCTCTCTCTCTCTCTCTCTCTCTCTCTCTCTCTCTCTCTCTCTCTCTCTCTCTCTCTCTCTATATATATATATATATATATATATATAGGCCTATATATATATATATATATACATATATATATATATATATATATATATATATATATATATAGTGTGTGTGTATATATATATACATATATATATATATATATATATATATATATATATATGTAATGAATATATATGTGTGTGTGTAAACGTACATACATGCATATATGTTTAATGTATTCGAGTATACCTATATAAGTGCAGTAGAGATCCATGTTTAGTGAAATTTCATATCGTATTCGTAAGCCTAGCTATTTATCTCAGACAAAAAGGTTGTGCTAAGGTAGTACAATATATGAATCGTTTGACAATTATCAAATGTATCGTGAAAATAAGGACTATCTATATCTATCAATGATTGCGAATTTGTTATCTAACTTGTTGGGATTATAGTCTTGGAGAGTTAAAGGAAAAATCCTAAACATTCCTATGGCCGTTAAAGAAAAACGAAATGATTTACATTAGTCCCCCTCCCAATGAAAAAAAAAATCAAGCATTCCATAGATTTGCAACAGACCCTATGCGTCTAGCATGAGCAACATTGAGGCACAATGATATTAGGGAAGAAATGAAAGATGGTAAGGGTAGAATCCATTGAAGATTTAAGCTAAATAGTATGAAGTTTGATTTAGATGTACAGTCCAAGTTTAATCAAGATAATGTTGTTATTGTTCTTAAAATGTTTGATGGTAATTGTTCATTTCTTCTCATATAGTTTATTTATTTCCTCATTGCCTGTCCTTGCTGGGCAATATTTCCTTGTTGGAGCCCTTGGGCATACAGCATTCTGCTTTTCCAAGTAGGGTTGTATTTTAATAATAATAATAATAATAATAATAATAATAATAATAATAATAATAATAATAATGATGATAATAATATCCACAAATAGTTACCTAAGGAAAGGAAAGGCCAATACACAAACTTTGTCATGTAGTCATAAGAGCTAGAGCTAGACCATCCCACCCCCCCCCCCCTCTCTCTCTCTCTCTCTCTCTCTCTCTCTCTCTCTCTCTCTCTGAAAGGCGTATCTGCAACGGAGAGGGCTTGCCCTTTAAATCCTTCGAGGCCAAATTCGGAAATCCTCGCTCACTGCCAGGTGTATAGGATACCATAGCGAAAGATTTATTATTATTAGGTAATACCTCCTATGGCCAGTGTTTAAACACAAGCATATGCCATGTGGCCATTACCTTAAATGTTGCTGCTTTTTATCTTAGATTACCTTAAAACTTTCTCGCATTTCCTTAAATTTTAAGTTAGTAAAAACGAAATTACCTTAGAATTGCCTTGAAACCATGAAAATTACCTCAAACTAAGGTAATTACCTTAAAAGTTTAAACCCTGCACAAGGAACATGTTTTACCCCTTCGTAACTAATGATGTTGACTGTTATCTACAGTACTGAATAGTTCTCACCCTGTTGAAAATTTATTTTAGAAACAAATATAAATTAGTGCGAAATAAACCTTTCATAGTATAATCCTCTATCCTTATTAATGACAGTCTCTTCCCGAGGAAAAAAAAAAAAAGTCCTCAGCACCACTTGTTACCACCTCAATGGCGCATATTGCATAGTAGGGTTCGACGGCCTGCTAATGGGACTTCTGTGTGGGTGAATGTAGCTTCTAATGTGTTGTGTAAATTTGTTTGACGTGAGTTTTTATTCGATTCAGTATGATTTTAGGAAAAGCAATTTAAATATATTTTTTTTTCTAGAGTTTGACTTGTTTGTCAAAACGACTGAATATACACGCTCACATACTCATATACATCTATCTATCTATCTTTCTATCTATACACACACACATACACACACCCACATATATATATATATATATATATATATATATAAATATATATATGTATGTATATATATATATCATAGTAAAAATAGTATACTGTGCATGTATAATTGTTTACTCGACTCGTTTTGCTGTTGTCTTTTGCAAATGAACGAGAGAGAGAGAGAGAGAGAGAGAGAGAGAGAGAGAGAGAGAGAGAGAGAGAGAGAGAGAATGAGAATATCAATCCTAAATGTTGGCTACCATCAGTTTTTAATGATTCTTTCTCTTAATGTCAGTGACCCACTTGCTTGAGCGGAAACAAATATTTCGAGGTATTTTTTTTTTTTTTTTTTTTTTTTTTTTTTTTTAACTTTCGTATGTTCTTTGTCTGCAACACAATAGAAAAATACCATACTCGAGTCTTTGGAATGCGGGAAAAGAACGTCCTTGCTATGCTCTCGATGTGCATAGATGCATTATGTATTCGCAATGCGGAAGTGTCCGGGTGCGCTCGTCATGCGGTAATGCATGCGCTGTGTCTCGCATTCCGCACATCTGCAGAATCATCCGTAATGTATAAGTAAACATCAGAACATTGTAATGTAGAGGTGAATGTGTATTCCGTATGCAGAAGCGCTTGCACTTCGCACAAGCCACAGAAAAGTGAGTTGGTTATTGACAATGATTAATACAATTTTATACAATTGCCAATACACATTTCATTTTTTATTTCTTGCATTCAGTAAATCAAATGTAAGACGTTAGTTAGTTAGTTAGTTATTGGCAATAATTAAATAAGTTTTATACAGTTGCAAATATACATTTCATTTTCTATTTCTAACATTCGGTAAATCAAATAGCGAGTTAGGATCCTAAATTAACTAATGATTGTTCATTATGATCTTTTAACTTTTCATTAGCTTTAATGAACTCTAAAATATAGACCTAAACCTAATTCTAACATTATTATTATTATTATTATTATTATTATTATTATTATTATTATTATTACTTGCTAAGCTAAGACCCTAGTTGGAAAAGCAAGATGCTATAAGCCCAGTGGTGCCAAGAGGGAAAATAGTCCAGTGAGGAAAGGGAAAAATAAAATATTTTAAGGACAGTAACAACCTAAGACATTGTAATATATGAAAATTATATTTACAGTGTTTACAGTTATTCAGAGTTATACTGAATAATAAGTTAGGTTACAATGAATATATATTTACATAGTTCACGTTCGTCATTATGGTTCATGCAATCTTCAAAGGAATTAAAGCTACATTTGCTATGGCAAGTGCACGGAATTAAAGCTGCATTTGCTATGGCAAGTGCACGGAATTAAAGCTGCATTTGCTATGGCAAGTGCACGGAATTAAAGCTGCATTTGCTATGGCAAGTGCACGGAATTAAAGCTGCATTTGCTATGGCAAGTGCACGGAATTAAAGCTGCATTTGCTATGGCAAGTGCACGGAATTAAAGCTGCATTTGCTATGGCAAGTGCACGGAATTAAAGCTGCATTTGCTATGGCAAGTGCACGGAATTAAAGCTGCATTTGCTATGGCAAGTGCACGGAATTAAAGCTGCATTTGCTATGGCAAGTGCACGGAATTAAAGCTGCATTTGCTATGGCAAGTGCACGGAATTAAAGCTGCATTTGCTATGGCAAGTGCACGGAATTAAAGCTGCATTTGCTATGGCAAGTGCACGGAATTAAAGCTGCATTTGCTATGGCAAGTGCACGGAATTAAAGCTGCATTTGCTATGGCAAGTGCACGGAATTAAAGCTACATTTGCTATGGCAAGTGCACGGAATTAAAGCTACATTTGCTATGGCAAGTGCACGGAATTAAAGCTACATTTGCTATGGCAAGTGCACGGAATTAAAGCTACATTTGCTATGGCAAGTGCACGGGCATTCGGTACGTGAAAATGCTCGTGCCACCGTTTTTTTTTTTTTTTTTTTGCGGAACTGCACGCGCGTTCGGAAAGTGGAAACCTGCGAATTTTCTTTAGGCGGAAGTGAGCGAATGTTTGTGCATTTCGCAGGATCAGGATCAAAGTTTGATGAACGAGATGAAAACAAGCGTTGACTTTTGTCCTTCATATTTTCGGATCACGGAAAGAATGTATTGTTTGTGCGCTTTATGATTTGCGTTAATGAGTTTGCCTTGCAAAAGTGGTGTTTGCCAATATGTCTGTTTTTAAGAAAGTCTAATGAAGAATTTGAAGTATTTGCATTTGTAGCAATTAAATAAACTTCATTATTATTATTATTATTATTATTATTATTATTATTATTATTGTTGTTGTTGTTGTTGTTGTTGTTGTTGTTATTTTTGTTGTTTCTTGTTGTTGTTGCTGCTTTTGTTATTATTATTATTATTATTATTATTATTATTATTCTCATTTGTGTATTTCTTGTTGATTATATTGTTGTTTACCTTCTATATTCTAGCATATCACAAAATTCCTCACCTATTCAAATGAACGAATGTTATGATTTAATTCACATTTTACAACTCTACCCTAATCTGCCGTGTTCCACTTCTGTGACACCTTTCCATAGAAAAGAAATGAATATTCTTCCTCGCATAGTGCCATCAGGAAAAAGTGTAAAATGCCATCCCGAATGCAGGACCCCGATAACGCCACACACATTCCCACCTCGACTCTGGTCGGCTTCAAGTTGCTTTTGGTGTTGTTATAACATCTCTTACCAAGTGCAATGCATCGTAATGTATAGTGTATGGTGAATTGTGTTGTATGACCAGCTCGTCTGGGGTTTCTCCTCCCTAAGTCTCGCTAGGTTATGCCGCGACACGCTTGGCTACCACTAAACTCCCCTCTTCTCGAACCTTCAATTTGTGACTTGCTTCGTTCGTTCTGACGTAACAAATAAGTAATGTTTGATATATAGATATATTTTTATTTCCTAGTATTACTTACAATATAGGCAAAGTAAAATCTGTTCTTTGTTTTGTGTAATCAAAGAGAAACTGGAGTTTATAATGTAAACTCCAAGCCTAAGCCGCTTTCGACGGAATCGGAGAGCGCGAGCATGTCTGCAATGTGTCTGCTTATTTTGAGAAAGAGTTGGATGGCCGGCGGCATCGTGAGACCGCAACTATGCCCTTGTCCGAAACCTTTCAATTGTTTTTCCATTACTTCGTTACTTGTTGATTTTCACTTTTCCGTTTTAATACGTAAACATTCTTTACTGATCTAGATGATATCTGTGATTTTTAAAGTTTATTCGTAGTGTAAAGAAGATTCTAATTATCATTTGTATATGTAGACGACTCAGCCGAAGCCAAAAACGAAGGGAAGAAGAGAAAGTCTTCCTTCTTCGGGGTCCGTGGTGTACACACACACAAGCGCAGGCGAACGCACAAACGCACCCATGCACGTTTTGAGGACGAATATTTGACCGTCTCGATCAAATTACACTGAAAAAAAAAAATGCAGCCGCATAACAGTTTAGGCCTGTAATATGCCTAACTACCTTATTAAACCCCCCCCCCCCCCCCAGCGAGCCCGTGCAAAAGATCGAGTTGGGCTTCCCGGCCGGTAGGCAGCGCAAAATAACTGTAATCGAACCACTATACATCTTTCAGCTATGAGAAGCGTTCAGCTGGCTCTGTAATGCATGACTGAAAGACGGATTACCGGAACGGATTAGTTAGTTATTTAGTTAGTTAGTTAGTTATTATAGGACGTCCGCATAGTTTCAGAAATTAGCTTTGGTATTAATGTGTTTCATGTTCGGAACTTGCGTTTTGGTAACATCGTTTAATTATCACTTGTTGGGATTATATTTAAGATCATCAATCATCTCCTCCTACGCCTATTGACGCAAAGGGCTTCGGTTAGATTTCGTTAGTCGTCTCTATCTGGAGCTTTTAAATCAATATTTCTCCACTCATCTACCTCACGCTACATAGTCCTCAGCTATATATATATATATATATATATATATATATATATATATATATATATATATATATATGTATATATATATATATATATATATATATATATATATATATATATATATATAGGTGTGTGTGTGTGTCCGCGTGTGTGTGTGTGTGTGTGTGAGTACGAATGGCTTTTCACTCGTATTGTGGAACCTACAATTCCCAAAATACAAATGAAAACAATCGTAGGAATAAATAACGTTTAAAGAGGATATTTTATTATTATTATTATTATTATTATTATTATTATTATTATTATTATTATCTCAGCTACAAACCTAGTTGGAAAAGCAGGAAGTGATAAGCCCAAACGCTCCACCAGGGAAAACAGCCGAGTGAGGAAAGGAAATAAGAAATTTAATAAATCTATACGCGAAGTAATGAATAATGAATACAAAATATCTTGAGGACGGTAACAACGTTCAAATAAATCTGTCATATATAAACTATGAAGAGAAACTTATATCAGTCAGCCTGTTTAACATGAAAACATTCGCTGAAAGTTTGAATTTCTCAAGTCCCACCGATTCAACTGTCTGATTAGGAAGATCATTCCACTAACTGGTCTCAACGGGAAGAAAACTTCTAGAATGCTGTGTAGTATTGGGCCTTATGCTGGAGAAGACATGCCTGTTGAAATTAACTGCATTCTTAGTAATACGTAGGGGGTGGTTCAGTCTGGGAAAATCTGAATGCAAGCGATGGTGAAAATAATGAAAAATCTTGGAACATGCCGCAAGAACTAACTGAACTACGGTGCTAGAGATTAATGTCAAGATCAGGATTGATAGATTCAGTAGAAAGCAAATTTTTTTCCAAGAAATTAGGATGAGAATTAGCAGTTGAAGACCAGACAGAAGAACAATACTGGAAACAAAATAGAATGAAAGAATTAAAATACTTTTTTAGGGTAGATTAATCACTAAAAAATCTTAAAAGACTCTCAATAAGCAAATATTTTGTGCAATTAAATAAGGAACAGACCGGATATGTTTCTCAGTAGTAAATTTGCAACCCAGAATCACCCCTAAAATTTTAAGTGAGATGTAAATAGTTAAAGAAACATTATCAATATAGACATCGGGATGTTGAGAAGCCTCTGTCCTCTACTTACTTACAATCATACAAAGAATTTTATTTGGGTTCAACTTCACGCCCCATAATTAGCACTGTGCTCTAATTTTATCTAGATCTTCATTAGGGGATTCAGCATCCCCAGATCTACATTCAGGAGATGGAAATGATGAAAAGAGAGTAGCATCATCTGCATATGCAACGAGCTTCTTTTCTAGGCCAAACCACTTATGTGTATATAGTATGTAAAGTAATGGGCCAAGAACACAACCCTGAGGAACACCAGATATTACATTCATATACTCACTGTTTTGGACATCAACAACTATTTCTAGAAATCTATTACTTGAAAATTCTTTAATGATGCTAAGAAAAGACCCACCCACTCCCAACCGCTTGAGTTTGAAAACAGGACACCCTGATTAAAATGGTCAAAGGCAGCACTAAAATCAAGGCCAATCATACGAACTTCCTGACCACAATCAAAGGATTTCTGTACAGCGTTGGAGATTGTAAGAAGGGCATCACAGGATTTCCTAAAAGATGCAAGTTGATTAGTAGCCTTTAAACCTGTAGCGGTGTTATATCAAAGGATGTACACACATGTATATATATACATATATATATATATATATATATATATATATATATATATATATATACACACACACACACACATATATATATATATATATATATATATATATATATATATAGTTACTATGAAGATCGTGGCATTTTATGTTTTTGAATATAAAACCATAGATATTAAACAGAATACATACCTTTAGATTTCGATAAATAGGTGATACTTGACTGAACATCATTTATGCAATATAATACATATGATACAATATGGTACAGTAATACAATATCATATATGTGCCTAAGTAGGTATGCTCTATGTACAAGTGTAAAACAACTTTCGAGAACTCTCCTGGACGAAAACTAATTCCTCCAACCCTAGAATGGTGAGATACCTTTTCTGCTTCATCAGGTAACACAGTATAGAACAGGAAACGCAGTATAAGGACTGGTAACAGTATAAGGATGGGTAACACAGTATAAAACAGAAAACACAGTATAAGGACAGGTAACAGAGTATAAGAACAGGTAACACAGTATAAGGACGGGTAACACAGTATAAAACAGGAAACACTGCATAAGGACGGGTAACACAGTATAAGAACAGGTAACACAGTATAAGAACGGGTAACACAGTATAAGAACGGGTAACACAGTATAAGGACAGGTAACACAATATAAGAACAGGTAACACCGTATAAGGACGGGCAACACAGTATAAGAACAGGTAACACAGTATAAGGACGGGTAACACTATAAGAACGGGTAACACAGTATAAAAACAGGTAAACAGTATAAAAACAAGTAACAGAGTTTAAGAATGGGTAACACAGTATAAGAACGAGTAACACAGTTTAAGAACAGGTAATGCAGTATAAGGACGAGTAACATAGTATAAGAACAGTTAACGCGGTAAAAGAACAGGTAACAGTATAAGAACGGGTAACACAGTATAAGAACTGGTAACAGTATAAGGACATCTGTTTTGACGTTGGTACTGTTCTAGAATGATTTATTGTTAACTTGTTCTCATCATTTATTTATTTCCTTATTTCCTTTCCTCACTGGGCTGTTTTTCCATGTTGGAGCCCTTGGGCTTATAGCATCTTGCTTTTCCAACTAGGGTTGTAGCTTGGCTAGTAATAATAATAATAATAATAACACAGTATAAGAACGGATGCCACAGTTTAAGAACGGGTAACACAGTATAAGAACAGGTATCACAGAATAAAAACAAGTACCACAGTATAAGAAGGGGTACCACAGTATAAGAACAGGTAACACAGTATAAAAACAGGCAATACAGTATAAGAACAGCTAACACAGTATAAGACCGGGTACTACTATAAGAACAGGTACCACAGTATAAGAACAGGTAACACAGTATAAAAACAGGCAATACAGTATAAGAACAGCTAACACAGTATAAGACCGGGTACTACTATAAGAACAGGTACCACAGTATAAGAACAGGTAATCGAAGCAAAAAACATCGGACTTGGTTGGTGCATAATCTTAGTAACTTTCTATACTCCTGATGAGTCTACGCTATTAAGAGTTTGTCGTAAAAAAAAACGGTAAAAATCCTGGAATAAATGTTGCCAGGCATTTACCGTTTTAAAAACGGATATATTGACCTGAAGGAGTGATATTACGGTCACCAACCCGTAAAAGATAATAACAAAGTAGGGTAAAATTACGGTCGCCTGTATTTTACTGAAATACGGCTGAGAACAGTATGTTTTTACGGAGTATTTCCGATTAACGGGTTTTTTTTTTTAACATTGTTGTTTAAAAAGCAGTGTATCCTGATCAGGTCTGAAAAGGCCGACTGAGTAAGTCGATTTGTCCAGGATTAAGTTTACTGGTGGATTGTGGGTAATATTTGATCTTATTGTAATTATTATTATTACATGCTAAACTACAACCATAGTTGGTAAATCAGGATGCTATAATTATGCCCAGGGGCTCTAACAGGGAAAATAACCCTGTGAGCAAAGGAAACAAGGAAAAATTAGATATTTTATGAACAATAACATTAAAATAAAATATTTTATGAACAATAACATTAAAATAAAATATTTTAAGAACAATAACAACATTAAAAACTTTAACAAAATAAGAGGAAGAGAAAGAAGATAGAATAGTGTGCCCGAGTGTACCCTCAACCAAGAGAACTCTACCCCAAGACAGTAAAAGATCGTGGCACAGAGGCTATGACAATTGTTTGATTTTGAGGTAGCGACTTGTGATCGTTTTGATCAAATGTACGACAGTTATGTACTGAAAAGCCAGCGGGACTATTTTCCTACTTCAAAAAATATAATTATCAGATGAAAATACTATAATTTTGTCACAAAACTCATTATATATTCATTGTTCTTGGCTTATAATCGGTAAGAGACTTGGAGTTTTAAATTCACAGAATAAGTTCAAGCAATTTTCTCTTGTATTAAAAATATATTATCATGTGTTTTTAATTCAATTATATATATTTGTATATATGTATATAAGTATAAACATGCTTAATTACATGCATATATATAAATGTATAATCGCATAAACATACTATTATATATATATATATATATGTATATATATATATATATATATATATATATATATATATATATGTATATATATATATATATATATATATATATATATACATGGAAATATATATATATATATATATATATATATAAATATATATATATATATATATATATATATATATATATATATATACATGTACATATATATATATATATATATATATATATATATATATATATGTATATATATATATATATATATATATATATATATATATATATATATATATATATATATATATATATATATATATATATATATGGGCTCAGGCCATGTCGTCCTGATGGAAGTTCCTATTAGGTAGCTTTCTAGGGTATATTTGACTACAGTGATATTCCCAGAGAATTTTACCTTAAGGTATCCAGAATTCTAATTCCTGGAGCGAAGATCCCTAAATAATCTCACAGGGATATCGCATAATATCAGAGTACGTATTCTTGACACGTCACATAGCTATCTTCGCCTCGAAAAGTATTAACGCTTCGAGGGGGTATAGTGGCAAGAATCTGAAACGAGAATGAAAAGAGCCGCTCATAAGGCATCTCTCCTATTCCGTTTCCAGTGTGTATCTGATGAAGGCAGTAGCGCCCTCTTTATTCCTTTTCGTGTAGCTCTGCCACTCGGTGTTTTCCCTTGTGTTCTCTCGTTATTTTGGATTTAATTCAACATTTTGATGACTTCTCCGGCCTCTTCTGCCTCTAGGAAGTTGAGTATTATCTTTACTATGTATAAATGTAAGCTCTTGTCGTTTTGAATTAAATCAAAAGTGATTTTAACGTAAACAAGAGCTGTTGCCTACCGGAGGCATCCTTGGTGCTATCGCTCGCTCTTATGGGTCATTTAGTTAGCTGGAGCGACGTTCCCGGTTTGTTACGCTTTAATAATTTAGCTATTTAGCTCTGCTAGGAATGCTTATAGTATACCGTCAGTTTTAGCTCGGTGATTTCGACACGGGTCGAGGTACCGATCTTGCCCTTCGAGAGGCTTCGTAGCCTAGACGTCTGGCACTACTACTTTCATGCATGATATAAGTTTTCCAAATGTTATATTATTGAAGCTATAGGCAGATATTTTATACATGTAAGATATTGTTGAATGTTTTTTCCAAGATTGTATACGAGAGAGTTTCGGTAATTTGGGTAATCGATTCTCATCTTACATAGTCTAGTATTCTAGGTACAGTAGTATACTTTCGCACATCCCCGATTGTTCTTTTCCCCTCTGGAGGCTAAGTTCAATCCCTCTCTCCCTCTGTAAGCCTTCGGCTTAATTCTAGTGGTTTTATCTGTATAATAATTCAGGTATAACTATTCTAGGATATGTCTGTCCTGACCTGATAACCAGAGTGACTGGTTTTTTGGGTTAGGGCAGAACATCAGAGAAAGAGTCTCCTTTGCTAGGTTAGGGGCGGACACAGGAAGCTTTGCTTCCCTAGTCCATGTTGGAAGGATGATTCCTTCCTCTAGTGGCCTAGCAGACTGTCCTGTGTTGTTTTTTCGGGCTGGAGAATGAGTTTTCTCTGTTGCCCGGTGAAATAACTTCACCTAACTTTGTTCTGGTTGAGAGGAGGTTAGCAAGTATTGCCAGTCTTCCTCCCTAATAGACAACTCTTGGTTAGGGTGAGCTTCCCTAATGGCTGAGTGTGTCTCCTGCTAGAACGAAGTCTATAGGACCCTTATCCCCTCCCCACCTCTCTTTCTTTTATTTTCTTTTGGCCGCAGTCCTACTTCCGTACCTAGTATAGGTTAGGATGGAGGACAGGCTCAGCTCTCTGCCGGCCGGTACTACGTGTCAGCCGGCAGAGACCCTTTTTTCTTTGCAGAGTGAACCCCAGACCTCCCTTGGTCTCCCTTCCAGGTCTGCCGGTAGAGCCAAGCAGGCTATGGATTCTTTGGAATCCTGAATGCTACATTCTCCCCTTCCATAAGTTCACTCTTTCTGGATGGAAGGTCGTACGGCAATGCCGCCTTATAACCTTACATCCATACTGTTTCTCTTGACTATTGTGTTGCACCCCTAACCTGGCTGCCGGCTTAACTGCCGACAGCGGGGCAGGTGGAGGTTCTCTGGTTCTTGGCTACTGTCGGCGGGCATGGGTTTTATTACCTTTGCCGAATGGCAGTGGAAACACAGCCCGAATCTGCTGGCCACTACGATTAGCAGCCGGGTATTAGTGTTTTCAGACATCTGCTGGCAATGATTGCCGGCCGGCACACAGTCGTGAATCAGGGGCTGCCGCCTATTAGTTAAATATAGTATATCTTTGAACTATACAGGGGTAGTTGCCGGCCGGCATGTGCAGGTGCAACAGCATGCGATGTACAGTAGTTGCTGTATTCGTAGTGTAGTACACACTGCATTAGCAGAAACTACTGTACAGTGCTTGTGATAGCATTAAAAGTTCTTCATCATACTTAATGTTATCTTGTACAGCCTTTTGTTGAGACCGTACAATACATAGAAAGTAAGTTCTTTCTGTATTCTTTCTATCCCGTATATTAAAACTTTATCTCAAGGTGTGAACTACACCTTAAATTTCCGTTTAGGAAATTACATAAGGTATTCTAGAATAGAATTAACCTTAGTTTTAATATCTCGGGAGGTTTCAGCAATTGACTGGACAGGAAATACAAGTATGTGTCTTTCCTTCTTTCTTATATATATTTTCTATTTAAGCTAAATGTCTCAATATAAGTGAAAGCCTTCACTTGATACTCATGGATTTTTCTTCTCTTTACAGGAGGACCATCCGAAGTGCGGGAGTGTGTTCTGTAATGTCCGCAGTAAGAACTCCTGTGAGCATCAATATTGCTGGAGGCACGCAGCATGTGCAGCCTCCAGAGGTGATCTTCGCTATTGGGACCCTCAGGTTTGTACAGTTTGTTCTAACCTGATTACCGAGGCTTTTGACGACCCTAAGTCAACGGAGTCAAGGGATGCTGCCAGGGAAACGTTACGATCCTGGGTGAGGGGTTTTCAGAAAAACACCTCAGGTCCCTACCTTCCAAATGAAAAGATGAGGGCCTACCTTTTCCCTAAAGCATTGGCTGATGCAATCATCCCCCAGCCTCAGGTGGAGATACCAATTGCCCAGAATCCGGTAGATTCTGAAGTCTCAGCCGCCCTTCAAGACATCCAATTGGACGATAGGATGTCGGAGGTGTTGGATTCTACTGAGAAGGACCTTCTTGGAGAAGGTCAGGAGGAGCTGTTCCAGGCTCCTCAAGTAGAAGAGGAAGAAATCGACGAAGTGTCGGTTACATTAGTTCCGGACCCAGAACCTATTCCGTCTACATCGTCTGCTATCCCAGATGAACTGGGAAGGACTCTTTCTTCCATTGTTGAGATGATCCAACAAATTCAAAAGAAGAATAATAAGAAAGAAGCTGCAATGAAACTGGAGATACGTAGACTTGCAGCATCACGTGGGCCCCAGAAGCGGCTCAGCGTGAAGGATCTTCATTTGTGCTCGGATACTAATCTTTGGAGGTATACCGAACACATGCCGATGACAACCGGGAAGATCGTGATCTCAAAAAAAGTTGGGGGCAATTCCCCTGGAAGAAGTGGAATTTTGGCCCAACAAAGATTCTTATCCGGACTGCTATGTCCGTCTTAGGAAGGAGCCAGCCTCAATGGAGGAGACGGAGCCGAAGGAGGTCATAGTTTTTTACCCTAGTAAGGCTCAAACGTTACTAGCGAGCTCGATGAAAGAGAGGGGCTTCACTAACTCAAAGGTGCCCGCCTTGAGTAAGAAGCTTCCCTCCTTTGTGGACTCTCCTACCAGAGCCTTTCCCTTCTTGGAAAAGGGATATAAGGCAGCCTTAAAGGCGGTGGAGGCAGGGAAACCATGCCCCTCCTTGGAGGAGTGCAAGCCGTTATCTCTGACCTTGCCCTTGGACCAAGAAGACTGGAAGGACGTACACCTTACCTTTTCATTCGGGAAGCTGGAAGCTGATATTGCTGAACGCCAGTTCGGTGAGGCACTTCCAAAACTGTCGGAGGTTCTCTTGCGTAGAGAGCAAGAGACAAAGGAAAGACTTGCGGCATCGATGTCGTTGCAAACGACACTAGAAACGATGGCAAGTGATCCCAAGATCCAGGACAGCAACAACAATAACTTCCTGTGACCGCGGTGCCTCAGATAGTGGCACAACCTCCAACCACGTACCAGCTGGTACCTCAACAAGTGGCGACACAGTCGCCAGTTCTTAACCCAGCCTTCGAAAAGCAGACTTCTTCCTTTCATTCGAGAGCTAGAGGAACAGCCAGAGGTTCTTCTAGACGCCCTTCAAGAGGAAGGGGATACAGGGGAGGACGCGGTCAAGGAGGCAAGGCCTCAGATCCACAACAGCAGAAGTAAGATACTTCCAGTAGGAGGGAGACTACAGGTAATTAGGGATCGCTGGAACTTCGATCCCTGGGCCCACAGCCTAATTAAAAATGGACTAGGTTGGAGCTGGAGCAGTCCTCCACCTCAATTTCCTCAGTTCTTCCAACACTCATCCCCCGTTCTGGAAGAATATATCCGAGAACTCTTAGACAAAAGAGTAATCCGGAAGGTTAAGTCCATAAAATTCCAAGGAAGGCTGTTTTGTGTTCCAAAGAAGGACTCAGAAAAGCTCAGAGTTATTCTAGACTTGTCGCCACTCAACAAGTTCATAGTGAACTACAAGTTCAGAATGCTCACGCTTCAGCACATAAGGACCTTACTGCCCAGAAGGGCATATACTGTCTCTATAGACTTGTCTGACGCTTATTGGCACATTCCAATTAATCGTCACCTCTCCTCCTACCTAAGCTTCAAGTTACATAGAAAACTTTACGCCTTCAGAGCCATGCCTTTCGGGCTAAACATAGCCCCAAGGATTTTCACGAAGCTCGTGAATGCAGCCGTCCATCAATTACGCCTAAAGGGGGTCCAAGTAGTAGCCTACTTGGACGACTGGCTGGTGTGGGCAGCATCCAGGACAGAATGCATGCAAGCTTCTAAGATAGTGATCCAGTTCCTGGAACATCTGGGATTCAAGATCAACATCAAAATGTCTCGTCTTTCTCCAGCTCAAAAATTTCAGTGGTTGGGAATCCACTGGAATTTGGAGTCACATCGGCTTTCCATTCCTAGTGAGAAGAGGAAAGAAATAGCAGGATCTGTAGAGAGACTATTGAAATCCAAACAGATATCAAGACGCGAACAGGAGAGAGTGCTGGGCTCTCTACAGTTTGCTTCGATAACAGATCCAGTGCTAAGAGCACAGCTTAAGGATGCAACAGGAGTCTGGAGAAAATACGCATCAAACGCGCGAAGAGATCCAAGTGACGTTGGCCATATTCCGTTTGGCGGAAAGGAAGAAATGGCACCTGTCAGCAGTTCACATTCAAGGGTTCCGCAATGTGACAGCGGATGCTCTATCTAGGTTTACACCTATAGAGTCAGAATGGTCCCTTGACGCAGGATCGTTCTCCTTCATCTCGAGTCAAGTCCCAGAGCTGCAGATAGACCTCTTTGCGATGAAAGACAACAAGAAAATAGATCGTTACGTGTCCCCTTACGAGGAGCCGTCAGTGGAGGCAGTGGACGCTATGTCCCTGGACTGGAACAGATGGTCCAGTATCTATCTGTTCCCTCCGCATAACCTCCTTTTGAAGGTCCTCGATAAGCTGAGATCCTTCAAAGGGAAAGCAGCAATAGGGGCCCACAAGTGGCCAAATAGCATGTGGTTCCCTCTGGCATTGGAACCACGACTAAAATTCGTACCGCTAATGGATCCATCCCTGTCTCAGCGAGTACAGAAGTCGACTGTCTTCGCTCCTTCACAGAAAACACGGAACCTACATCTCATGATTCTCTCTCCTTAACGATGAGAAAAAGATTCGGTGTTTAAAAGTCAGTTTAGACTTTTGGAGGAAACCAGAAGACATGAGGCTTCAGGGAAGAGATAGCTATCCTTTGTCAAGGCGAAGAAACCGAAAGAAATCCCGACAGATTCCTATTTATCATTCTTCATTCACCTTCATGAGCAAGGTTTAGCAGCCAACACAATTCAGATACCATATGCCTTACAGGTCAACCTTTTTTACGACGTTCTTAATGAACCAGCCCTCCAGCGCTTCCAAAGACCCTTTGCATGGTCATTAGATATGATTCCTCATTGTGTATAAATAATGAACAATGAGAAATGTGCTTAGAAGGTATTGAAATCAAGTCATATTTCTGTTTGTACTCGCTTTGGGGGCCAGAGTTATGAAATAGAGGCTCTCTCTAGAGAGGAAGGCCACGTCCAGTTCTTGGAGGGAGAACTGAATCTATTTCCAGACCCAACGTTTCTTTCCAGGAACAAACTACCCACCAACAGGTGGGGTCCCTAGAGAATCTGCCCACTGAAGGAGGATGCATCTCTATGTCCAGTGGAGTGCCTAAAGGTCTATCTTCATAGAACTTCAGACTTTATGGGAGGACAGGTGTTCAGAAGAGGAACCCTGGGTTCAAAGTTATCTATAACTATGAGTGAAATTCACCCGTGTTATTCGCAGAACGGATCCAGACAGTACACCCGTTAGTCATGATCCGAGGAAAGTTGCCTCTTCCATAAAATTTCCTTAATTATATGGACTTTGAACATCCTTGTTTGCACACCGGCTCATAGTCATCCAAGGCGTTCTTTACGTACTATGCAAAGCAAGTGGAGCAACTTATGAGATCTGTGGTAGCAGCAGGTAGAATTCTTTAACCTTCTGTTTCAAGTCTGCGAGGAACAGTGTAATTAATTTGGGACGATTAATTAAGAGGGTGCGCATGTAGTCACTGTATGTTACTACACGCTGAGCGATAGGCCACGAAAGTGTCCTTACGAACTGTTCCATTGACGTCGGTGAACTATAGCATAATACGGACACTTGTGCCAAGCGTTTTTTACGCTAGTATATGTAAACAGTATACAGACTATATCATTATTATTAATAATTCAATTGAAGTGGCAAATCTGTTTCCTAGTAGATGAAACAATATTTTCTGTTGACTGTTTTCCTTTATGCTTTTACGCATATCATCCACATTTTATAAATTTTATAAATGTTGATCTGATATGTACGTTTATTAAATTTTAATAAACTAATTCATAGTGAACCCTGCGTCTTATTCGCCCACACTCATTTTATTAGAAATGTGCTGAGCATTAAGATTAAGATATGGATATTTTTATCATGTTGTCTTTCAAGAATGTTCTCTTATTCAAGCAAAAGTCCACTCACTCTAACCGTTCCTTGGAAGGGTTGACGTGGTACCCTAACGGGTTGGTGGCAAAGAGGCAAAATTTGTTTCTATGCGGATACAACCATTATCCAATAGTTTATAAGAGTAGTCACATTGGGGAAGGTGTCACAAATTCATTCTGACATTGGTGACTCTTATACAAACTTTGCTTCATATTGTATAGGGTGAGACCACTATACAATCTTGTCATTTTGTCATCCATAAATTTTTATGTACTCCTCGAGACTTTTTCCAGAGTCTAGTACGACTCTTCCCTGTAGGGGGCAGGAAGCACTAACATAGTTCATGCTTAGATGAAATGATGTATGACGGTAACATCATAGGTCTCTAGGTCTAGACAGACCAGGAAAATACTTTCTTGAGAGTACGGCACTAATTGAGAATCCACAGATACAGTAATGCTCTGGTAAACTTTCATCAGGACGACATGGCCTGAGCCCAAAAAAAACGGATTTTGAGCGAAGCGAAAAATCTATTTTTGGGTGAGGTAGCCATGTCGTCCTGATGGACCCGCCCTTCCTTTTATTGTAAAAGGGCCTGTTGACCCCTCCCTATAGTACAGTATCTGTAAGACCTCGTATATCGCTACAAGGAATAAAGAGGGCGCTACCGCCTTCATCAAATACACACTGGAAACGGAATAGGAGAGATGCCTTATGAGCGGCTCTCTTTTCATTCTCGTTTCAGATTCTTGTCACTATACCCCCTCGAAGCGTTAATACTGTTCGGGGCGAAGATGGCTATGTGACGTGTTAAGAATACGTCCTCTGATATTATGCGATATCCCTGTGAGATTATTTAGGGATCTTCGCTCCAGGAGTTAGAATTCTGGATACCTTAAGGTAAAATTCTCTGGGAATATCACTGTAGTTAAATATACCCTAGAAAGCTACCTAATAGGAACTTCCATCAGGACGACATGGCTACCTCACCCAAAAATAGATTTTTCGCTTCACTCAAAATCTGTTATATATGAGTATGTGTATGTGTGCGCGCTAAATGATTTCAGCTTTCTGATTTCCCAGCAAATCTTTAGGTTGCTTTGCCTACCCCACGTCATTTTCCTCGGCCCCAACAAATGGTGGTACTCACTTACAGCTCAGTGGAATCTTTGAGCGATATCTGGAATGGGCAGCAGTCCCTGAAATTGGTAGTCTTAGCTGCTCCGCTTTGACTTACAGGTGTACTGGGGCCGCTTCAGTGGAGTCTATCAATGTCGACTCCACAAAACCCAAATTGCTGATGTATTACACTAAGTTATGATGAGTATTTAAGTGTATAAATAGATATCTCTGCCTGGTCCTCCCTGGTCTTAACTTGATGGAGTTTGGGCTTAGGCGCTCATCATATATATATATATATATATATATATATATATATATATATATATATATATATATATATAAGGTCAGTGTCAAAGGCATTGTGGTGTCCCTTGCCTCTGCCATTATTGAACGACCTTCAAAACTTATAAAGAGCGATTTGTCTTCCACAAATCCCATTTCTACTTGAGACTGAAAATTATGGAAAAAAAAATACATTCTTTTAATGCAAGCTTTTAGAGATGGTCCATGCGAGAGCTTATGCGGGACTCGGATGTAAATCTACATGCAATGTGAAAATATATGACTAACTTTTAGATGGACAGAATAAAGATAGTTTTGTAGAAGTTGTAATTTCTTTTAATATGGGTCAGGTTATCGTAATATGAGTCGATTGCTAACACTATTTCTCTAGAAAATATACTCAGTGTCATCATATAGATTTTATTTTTACTTTTATTACCATAGGTTTTTTTATTGTTATTATTATTACAGGCTAAGATATAACCCTAGTTTGAAAAGCAAAATGCTATAAGCTGAAGGGCTCCAACAGGGAAAAATAGCCAATGAGGGAAGAAAACAAGGAAATAATAACTTTATAATAACTTGAGGTTATTTGTGATAATGATAATCGAGAGGAATTCAAGATTGCGAAAATGTTAATTGAAAAATACAAATTCGTTGTATATGCAGATGATGCTATTCTCTTCGCCTCAGTCCCGTCTCATGAATCCCTTAATGGAGATCTAACTAAAATTAATGCATGGTGCAAAGTATAGGACATGAAGTTGAACCCTAACATGAGAGCTCATTGTTTCTTTTATGTTTCTTTTCAGTAAAAAGTAGCTCATTTCAACAGACTATTTAAGTTTGAATTTTAATGCTATATTTATTTCAACCTAATGAAAAAAATAATATATTATTGGTATCCATGGATCTTCGCGCATTCTCCATTCCCCATTCAACTCTTTTCAGAAACTTTCGGTATTTTTGTCGATGAATTGTCTGCTTAGGCCCTGTGCTTTAACTTTATACTATCTATCCATCAATCTATATATATGTAAGTGAACTAAGACCGCTGAGATGGAAGAGTGATACACTAAATTCCCCTATATAATAAAGAGCAAATGTCAGGTTATATATATATATATGTATATATATATATATATATATATATATATATATATATATATATATATATATATCATCTGTCCCGGTCTCTTGGGTATGGGGGAGAGGGAGTAGTAAAACAAAGGTGAGAGGGTTTGCATGTGCATTTGTTCATATCTTTCTAAATATTTAGCCGTCCTTTTTGACGGGTCGCGTACGCTAGTAAAGAATCAACAACTATATATATATATATATATATATATATATATATATATATATATATATGTATATGTATATGAATATATATATATATATATATATATATATATATATATATATATGTATATGTATATGTATATGAATATATATATATATATATATATATATATATATATATATATATATATATATATATATATATATATATATCAAACGCTGCCGTGAAGATTTTTCTTTGGTGTTTTCAAATGCATCTATCAAAGGATTTCTTGCGACGATTATTTTGCATCGTTGCCTAAAATTTCTTGTAGGAAATGTTATTACCTCAGTCAACGAAGTTGGAAGGAGGTTATGTTTTACCCCCTGTTTGTGCGTTTGTTTGTGTGTGTGTTTGTTTGTGAACAGATTTGTGGCCACAATTTTAATCGTAGAGTAATAAAACTTGCTGGGATTAATTGTTATGTAAAATACTGGAAATTATTAAATTTTGGAAGGTCAAGGTCAAAGGTCAAGGTCACGGTTAAGCAAAATGTCCAGCTCTCGTAATCAGCATAAGTTAGGACATCGTTGTCACAGAGTTTTCAAAGTTGGTTCACATTAGAGTGTATAAAAATTCACGCCAGTCAATACATGTTAAGGTCTAAGGTCAAGGTCAAGGTTGAGAAATAAGCAGCTACGTTAGAGGTCTTCGCTCTAGTGAGCGCCCATCTAGTTGTTTTGAAGAGATCCTGGAACTCCCAGGATCGTATGAAAGCTTTTAGAATATTTGAAAAATAGTGAAATTAAAAAAAAAAAAAGTTAACTTCCAAATTTCGCTCTTGGGTGTTAATGTGTTTATCATATCATCATCTACTCCCACGCCTATTGACGCCAAGGGCCTCAGTTAGAGTTCGCCAGCCGTCTTAATCTTAAGCTTTTAAGTCAATACTTCTCCATTCATCGTCTACTTCACGCTCCATAGTCCTCAGCCAAGTAGGTCTGGGTCTTCCAACTCTCTAGAGCCTTGTGGAGCCCAGCTGAACATTTGGTGAACTAATATCTCATGGAGAGTGCGAATAATTGTCTCTCATCTTTCATATATAATTGGAAAATATATCATAAATTGTTTTCAGTAATATCAGTCACTTGGGTAATGAGGTACGTTTACAACTGTTGTTATAACCGTTGTTATAAGTGGATTGCGCTTTTTGTTAGGTGCATTTGTGGTGAGTCCAAAGGATTTTGAATTAAAAGTATATAAGTAGATTTAGTAATTGATTGATGAGATTATTTGTTGGCATCAATAGGTATAGATTATTATTTTTTTTTTTTTTATTATGAAATACTTTTACAATCTTACAATTTGTAACATATGTACATCATCGTATATTTACATGAACCATATTTTTATTTTACATATACTGTATTTACAATTGTAATTTTTACTATTTATCTAAATATGTTTTTAAATAAAAAATATATTTAGTGATGAATAGATTTTGATAGAAGTTTTAAATCCTTTTAATGTGTCTGTTATTCTGGATTTATTTTGAGTCGTTATGGGTTACTGTTGGTCCTTTATTAAGTATTTTACCATGTCCATTTGTTCTAAATTCTAATCTTATTTCATTTCTATCTATGTAAATAACGCAGTTTTTAGGAGCAAGCTTTAAGACCATTTTAAATAATAGATTGATATAAAATTCCCATATATAAAGAAATTTCATAATGTGGAACATTATGATTTCAATGATGCTAATAAAATCTGGGTTAAAAAGAGATAAGATAATAATTAGCCATTGAAAAAATTAGGACTTTCAAGTCGCGTGAATAAAAGGAAAGGAAAACACGCTATCTTTGATGAATGTATTTGTAGGAAATTACAATAAAGGCAATAATATTTTATTTTAATTGTCAATTACTTATCTTGTAGCTTCCTTATTTCATTTCCTCACTGGGCTATTTTCCCTGTTGGAGCCCTTAGGCTTATTGCGTCCTGCCTTTACAACTAGGGTTGTAGCTTAGCAAATAATAATAATAATAATAATAATAATAATAATATCTGCTTTCTCTCTCTCTCTCTCAGCCCGAGTTCACCCATCACAAGGCCTCGCGCGGACCTCCCCCCTCCCGTCCCATCCCACCGACCCTCCGAGGCCCGGCCTCCTCCCAAGCTTGTCCCCAAGCCAGTGTCTCACACGCTGAGTCCAGCTGTGACTTAGGCTGCACAGTCATGTTATCAGCTGCTAACGGTATATGAGAGGGTGGAG
>NC_090729.1:127900757-127918257 GCF_036898095.1 Palaemon carinicauda
CTTATGTAACACACGGGCTCTTGCCGCTGGGCAGCCCGTAAAAGAATATTGTTTTAATTTAGGTAATTAAAATTACAATGGTAGCTTTGAACTTGAAAGAGTTAATTATACCCTAAAATATCAGAATATTGGAGTATGTCCCTTCCAAAATTTCTTCATTATTTATTTATTATATTTTTTAAATTTTTTTTTCTTCATTATTTTGTCCAATTCCAAAAATTTGGTTCTGTCTTTTCACCTACATTAAGATGTTTATTGTTTGTGTTTACTGTTACTTATGAATCAAAATAAAAGACAAGTTTGTATCCTGGTCAAGGTGAGGAGCTCATCACAGAGCTGATTCTCGGTGTAAGCTATATTAAGGTGTATTTAAGTAGGTTATAAATTAGTAATATATATTTATATATATATATATATATATATATATATATATATATATATACTGTATATATATGTATATATATGTGTATATATGTATATATGTATATATATATATATATATATATATATATATATCTTCTATTAACGTACTATTTTCTCATTTTTGTATGGGGGTAAGCACGGTTGCCTTCTTTTTAAAGGACTTTGCTTTGGCTTTAGTATAATGCCAATATTGTAATTTTTGACTTTGATTTGATCTTATTTTATCTTACTGATGAGTCTCACTTGTGTGTTTATATATGTATATATATATATACATGCATATATATATATATATATATATATATATATATATGTCTATATATATATATATATATATATATATATATATATATATATATATATATATATATATCTGTGTTCGTATGTGTGTATGTGTTAGCGTGCGTGTTTGTGCGTTGGCGTTCAATTATGTACTTTATTTATACT
This sequence comes from Palaemon carinicauda, assembly GCF_036898095.1. Lineage (NCBI taxonomy): Eukaryota > Metazoa > Arthropoda > Malacostraca > Decapoda > Palaemonidae > Palaemon > Palaemon carinicauda. Next base: position 127,901,628 of record NC_090729.1, read on the forward strand.
TACATGTAATGATATGGAAATATATTAATACATATGTACAATTATGAGTCTGGATATTTGCAGCATCATCTCTTGCAATTAATAAATAGCAAACCGTAAATGAGATAGTGTTTATTACATAAGTAAAATTACAACCCAAAATATAGGAAGCTCCTCTAGTCATTTTAACAAGCCCAACTTTCTCTCTCTCTCTCTCTCTCTCTCTCTCTCTCTCTCTCTCTCTCTCTTCGAAAGGAATGTGGGGAGAATGGCAACCCTGCGTAATCCGGGAGATTACATTATACCTCTGTCTATCGTTGTTTTTCATTTTGATATAATGTTTCCCAATTTTGTATCGTCTCAGCTAGAAAATGGGATATTTTATCATCTATCAATAGTCCTCTTGTAGAATAACGCGTTCGAGAAGCACAAAGGGAGCAATTTCCGGTACGAGGCCCAATTTGAACGAATGGCCTGAAAATACAAGAGAATAATCTAGAAATATTTTGGATGAGCGGTGAACGAAAGTATCCCGCGTTGGGTATGGGACTCCGGACAATTCTTAATGCGAGGACTCCACGGCCACCGACCCAAGGTACTGCTGCTACTAACTGAGGGAGGGGGAGGAGGAGGAGGTTCCTCTTGTGAATCATACTAAGAAAGTCGAAGAGAGAGAGAGAGAGAGAGAGAGAGAGAGAGAGAGAGAGAGAGAGAGAGAGAGAGAGAGAATAATTACATCAAAAGATAAGGGAAATGACAGCCGACTTGTTACATTTACCTTCCATAGCGAGAAAGTTCTTCGAAAAGATTCTTGCCGATTGTGAGACACCCCTGGCGGTTTGTTTAATGCCAGAACGCACCATTTGGATACGAATTAGTAGGGCTCAACACCCCTTAGCTAGGGACCAGATATACTCGTAACACCAGGAGATATTTCATGAAAAGATGACAATGCGAAGGAGCCGTTGTCCACAGAGATTCTCAGCTATTGGTTTGATAAAGGGAAAACTATGTCAGGATCGCCAAGTCAAGTCACCGAAAAATTCTATCAAATGGTCGTTCGACAAATGACATAAACAAAAACGTAACTCAAGGAATAACAAATGTATTGACCATTGTAGAACGCGGAATTGATATGAAAGCCTTGAACAATATTTGTATTATTATTATTATTATTATTATTATTATTATTATTATTATTATTATTATTATTATTATTATTATTGTCATCATCTCCATCACTATCTCCTCCTACACTATTAGAATTACCTACATACCTAGTATTATGAGCAGGATGGTACTGTCTGGAAAGATCTATATGCAAAGGATGGTCAGAATTATGAAAAATCTTAGGCGACATGCATAAAGAACTAATTGAACAACGGTGCCAGAGATTGATATCTAGATCAGGAATAATAGATTTAGTAGACCGTATACTTTTGTCCAACACATTTAGATGATAATCAGCATCTGAAGACCAGACAGAAGAACAGTAATCGAAACAAGGTTGGATGGAAGAATTAAAACATCTCTTCAGAACAGATTGATCACCGAAAATCCAAGACTTTCTCAATAATACAATTTAGTGTGCTATTGAAGAAGAAAGAGATCGAATATGTTTCTCAAAATTAAATCTGCATTCAATAATCACACCTGAAATTTTAAAAGAGTCGTACAATGTTGAAGAAACATTATCAATGCAGAGATGTGACCTTGACCCACTTACAATCATACTTTAAGTTTCTATAGGGCCCAACTTCCTGCCCCATAATTTGGACTATGCACTAATTTTAGCTAGATCTCTATTAAGCGATCCAACAAATACAGATTTACATTCAGGAAATGGAATTGAGGCAAAGAGAGTAGCATCATCTGCATATGCTACGAGCTTGTTTTCTAGACCAAACCACATGTCATGTGTATATAGTATGAAAAGAAATGGGCCAAGAACATTACACCGATGAACACCAGATATCACATTCCTATACTCACTATAGTGCCCATCAAAAATAACGCTTTGAAAAATCAATAATGATGCCAAGAAAACTCCCCTACTCCCAACTGTTTGAGTTTGAAAATAAGAGGCCAACCACTGTAGTGAAACTAAGACGTTTTACTATTACTGACATATTAATGACCCCAAGTGTGACCCTATTTTGAGTCCATATATAAATCTTTCATAAAGCTTCTGAAGTAGTTAATGGAGATGCAAGTATTTAATGGATGTGATGATATATACAGCCATATGAAATATCGAAAATCGATTAAGGTCAATAGCGTAAGGTTTGTTCGTGAAGGAAATTGATACAGAGAAATATCATGAATAACAGTTGTTATTGAATATTAGTGATAAAAACAAGTATCACCAGAAGGGATAGAGAGATTACAATTGCAAATGAATCCTCCGCAATATTCCTAATCCTTCCACTTGCCAGAACTAACATATCTAAAATCTCTGCGACAGTTCAGCCACCAGACGAGTCCTAATCTTCTGAGACGTGTAACAAAGATATGACAACATTGTAAGATCACAAAAAGAGTTGAAGATGAGGCTCGTAAGGCCACACACTAGGCACCTTCAAATCTAAGTCTTGATTTACAGACTGCTATTTACCAAGCCATTTAGCAGCCATTGCCTGGCCCTCCTTGGGTGGAGATGGGCCTTGGGTGCTGATCATATGTATATGTGGTCAGTCTCTAGAGCATTGTCCTGCTTGATAGAACAGTATCACTGTCCCTTGCCTCTGCCATTCATGAGCGGCCTTTAAACCTTAAACCTAAGAGTCCGTGTCTGGGCACAGTGATAGGTAATATATATATATATATATATATATATATATATATATATATATATATATATATATATATATATATATATATATATATAAAACCCACTGAAATACGTAGTTTTATCATGGCAAACCTTGTCCTAACATCAAATTGGAACTAAGTAAGTGTCACATAACGAATTAATAAAAGAGCGTGTACTGTATTTAACGTAGGATTTCTAAGTATTTATTTTTTAATTCGTCGAATTAACTTAATATGTTACTTATATAAGTCATTAATAAAATCTGACGGACGGGTGTTTAGCAAATGGAATGAGATATATACGGAACAGAATGATTAAGAATGAGAAAAATACAATTTGTCTTATGCCTGGTGTTCACAACCATTGTTTTCGAAAATCTGGGTTTGAACAGGAGACAGCAAAAGAAAACGTACTTATAGAATCTTCTTCCAGGAAAGAAAAACTTAATTCTTGAAGTTAAAAAAAGAAAAGAAAAAAAAAAAAAAAAAAAAAAAAAAAAAAAAAAAAACCACGTTGATTAGAAAATAAAATCACTTCCCGTAAAACAACCTTTTAAGGATCCAGTAGAAATCCTTCTGTGAATAAAAGAAAGTAAAACATTCCTCCAAGAAATAGAACCTTCTTCATTTACCTAGAATTTTTTTCTACCGGGAATTAGAAAAAGAATAAAACCAAGGAATTGTAGAAAATTAAAGGAAATTTCCCCGAATTTACAAAAAAGATGAAACCACCATCGAGGTAATAAAAAAAAAAAAACTCGTGAAATAACATAAATTTAGTCATTAGAATATATAATTCTGTGTTGACAAGGTTATTGATTTCATCTGTAAAATGTTATTCAAGGACTGAATAACAATTATATGATTAATATTGGGAATTAATGTCATCAATTAATTGGAGCTTTGAAAACAAGGAAAAGGACCCTATCGTGTAATATTTAATTATCGTAAAGGACACCTGCCAAGAGACCATTAAAATGGGGAACTGGTGGAGAAGTTCCAAGACACTTCGAAAAGCTAAGGGATTACTTGAGCCACCCCTTGGTAAGTTAAGAGAAGATCTGAGATACCCTTGAAAGATGGGAGAATGTTGGAGTCTGGAGAAGTGATTCCTTATTTCCCAAATTTGATTAACCCTAAAAGCTGGAGGAAGGACTGGGCCATACTGAAAGGTGGAAGAAGTTGTAAGATGTTCTTAAAAGCTATGGGAAGTTACAAGATGTTCTTAAAAGCTAAAGGAAGTTGTAAAACCTCCTTAAAAGCTATGGAAGTTGCAAGATGTCCTTTAAAGGCAAGGGAAGTTGTAAAACATCCTTAAAATCTATGGAAGTTGCAAGATGTTCTTAAAAGCTGAGGGAAGTTGTAAAACATCCTTAAAAGCTATGGAAGTTGCAGGATGTTCTTAAAAGCTGAGGGAAGTTGTAAAACATCCCTAAAAGCTTTGGGAAGTTGCAAGATATCCTTAAAAAGTGAGAGAATCTGTAAGACATCCTTGAAAGCTGTAGGGAAGTTATAAGACATCCTCAAATATTAGGGGAAAGTTGTAATACATTTTTTAAAGATGGGGGAGGTTGTAAGATACCATTAAAAACTATCGGAAGTTATGAGCTATCCTTAAAAGATGGGGGAAGTTGTAAGATGCCCTTAAAAGCTGGGGAAAGTTATATAACATCCTCAAAAGATAGGGAAAGTTGTAAGACACCTTTAAAAGCTGGAGGGAAGTTGTAAGACATCAGTAAAGGCTAGGGGAAGTTTTAAGATGCCCCTAAAAGCTGGGGGAAGTTGTAAGACATCCTCAAATGTTGGGGGAAAGTTGTAATACATTTTTTAAAGATGGGGGAGGTTGTAAGATACCATTAAAAACTATCGGAAGTTATGAGCTATCCTTAAAAGATTGGGGAAGTTGTAAGATATCCTTAAAATCTATGGGAAGTTGTAAGGTATCCTTAAAAACTGGGGGACGTTGTAAGATGCCCTTAAAAGCTGGGGAAAGTTATATAACATCCTCAAAAGATAGGGAAAGTTGTAAGACACCTTTAAAAGCTGGAGGGAAGTTGTAAGACATCAGTAAAGGCTAGGGGAAGTTGTAAGATGCCCCTAAAAGCTGGGGGAAGTTGTAAGACATCCTTGAAAAATGTGGAAAGTTTCAAGACGCCCTTAAAACTGGAGAAAGTTGTAAGATATCTTTAAAAGCTGGGGGAAGTCGTAAGAGATCCTTAAAAGCTGTGGGAAGTTTTAAAACATCCTTAAAAGGTGGGGAAAGTTTTCATAATATCTATGAAAGCTGGGGGAAGATACAAGATATCCTCAAAAGCTGGAGGAAGTTGTAAAACATCCTTAAAAGCAGGGATAATTTTTAAGACGCCCTTAAAAAAATGGGAAAATTCTGACACTCCGAAAGTAAGGGGAAAGTTTGAGCTGTACTTAAAGCTCCCCTAATGTCTGAAACACTCATAAAGCTGGACAAAGTCAGGGTATGCTGAAAATAGGACTTGAAAAATAAAGATCAAAATTTGAAAATAAAAAAAAAAGTTCGCTATTGCAAGTATAAATGTGAGAGTTGAAAAGGAAAGAAAAACCGGAGAAAAATAGCATTCAGAAGATGATGAATTTTTGTTTTGAATGGGGAAATTAAATAGGTGGGAATTGTTAAATTATTCGTTACATTTAAAACTAATGGTTTTCAAGAAACCACTTGGACATGGCGAAAGAGATTTCAAAAGTAATAGTTTGTTCAACTCATACTGCGTGAAAACCTTGGAATACCCCTTTTCAACTTGAAACTAAATTCCCTGATTTTTTTTTCTTATTTAAATCTTCGTTATTTAACTTGAAAATAAATTCCCCGAGTTTTCTTATCTAACTTGAAACTAAATTCCTGATTTTTTTTCTTATTTAAATCTTCGTTATTTAACTTGAAAATAAATTCCCCGAGTTTTCTTATCTAACTTGAAACTAAATTCCTGATTTTTTTCTTATTTAAATCTTCTTTATTTAACTTAAAAATAAATTCCCTGAGTTTTCTTATCTAACTGGAAAATAAATTCCCTGATTTTTTTCATATTTAAATCTTACTTATTTAACTTGAAAATAAATTCCATGATGTTTTCTTTTTTAAATATTTCTTATTTAACTTAGAAATAAATTCCCTGTTTATATCTTTTTTTAAATATTCCTTATTCAACTTAAACCTAAATTCCGTTTTTTCATTATTTAAATCTTCCTTATTCAACATAAAATTAAATTTCCTGATTTTTTCTTATTTAAATCTTCCTTATTTAACTTAAAAATAAATTCCCTGATTTTTTATTATTTAAATTTAGAATTTGGCATTATTCAATTACAGATTTGTTTTAATGTCAGTTATGAAGGGAAGCCAACTAATAGTTAAACAGACTCTTTTACCTGATTTTTTTTATTATTTGAATCTTCCTTATTCAACTTTAAAAATAAATTCCCTGATTTCTTATTATTTAAATCTGCAATTGGGAATTATTAAATTACAGATTATTTTTAATGTCAGTTATGGAGAGAAGAAAGAAACCCCTTAAACATCAACATCAACAACAATAATTGCTAAGGTTAAAACAAGTCTCCATAATTTTAATTATTAAGTTATTATTCATATATATTCGCCCCTCTCCCCCCCCCCCCCGCATGGAGGATTAAAATATTGATGCTTATACACACCAGCGTCTTTGAAAAATTGAGAGTAACAAAATACAAAAGAAAGCGTCTAAGACTGTGGAAGTGAATTGAAAAGAAAGGTTTTCGAGATTACAAAGGACAGCCAATAATATCATTATTGTTATTATTATTATTATCATTTTTATTATTATTATTGTCATCATCAACATTATTATTATTATTATTATTATTATTATTAGTATTATTATTATTATTATTATTATTATTATTATTCAACACCCCTTATCCAGATGCCTCCAAAAAATCCAGTCCTACGGCCCAACTTTGAACTTTGATCAAATATTTGTAAAGAGTGAGTCCCAACTTAGCGTAAATAGCAGATTAACAAATTGGGAAACAGCCAGATCAACAAAAGGAGCCAGAGAATAGGCCTGGCTGAGGTAGTAATAAATTATATAAGTATTATTTGAAGATAATATCAGTGAAGCCGATTGCGTATAGAAAGGGGATATACTAATAAAGATTAGTATTAGATATGAACAATTGATTTTTAAAAAAACAGGAGAAGAAAAGAAAGAATACTGTTTTAGAGGAATAACGCAGGATCGTCTTCTTGTAGCTCTTTTCATTAAAAAAAGAAAAAAAAAATTGCTGCTACCATTTATTCGGGCAGCCGACGAACTTTGTTGCTTTCCACCCATTTCAGCTGAGGACAATTTTCAAATGTGTTTATAAATATGCAAAGTTACTTTTAAAAAACTGGTAGACAAATCTTAAACGAATAACTTTAGCGTGGATTACGGGAGTAATGTGGTAATAAAAAAGAAAATGGCTATTGCCATCGGATATCTGCAAACTAAAAGGTAAATATTAATTTCCTTTTTAGCAGAAGAACGATGTGAAACATAATAATGAATTGAATCGAAAACTATGAAAAGGAAATGAAGAGTATTAAATAAATCATAGTGACAAATATGAGCAAAGGAGAACAGTAAAGAAAAACACATTTCCAAGGTCACTTGTTTGCGACATTGAGGAAAGGAGTTTAAAGACTCCATCCGGACCTGTTTGTGTATGAAACATAATACGAAGTCACTGCATCAGTTTAACAGATAATTAGAAATATTTTGCAAGGTACCTTTTTCAGAGTGAACGCAATAGATATTAATGAATAAAAAATAAATACGAAAGAAAATAACACCATCTAAAAATGTATATAATTTTATATATAAAAATCAAGTTAAAGAATGTTGGCAATTGGGAAGATCTTTTGATACCGCTTTAATCAAATCTATATAATAATATAAAAGGGAAATTATTTAAAGCAAATTGAAAACTAAATGATTTATTTGATAAAAATCTAATGATTTGGAAGTTATAAGAAATATGCGCGAACTTGCAGGAAGGTAAAACCATTTTTTTTAAATTATTTATGAACTAGTGTACCCGATCCATCAAAAATTACAGCTAAATATTTAGATATGTGTGCACGCACACGCACATCCCTCTCACCAAGGTATGACTACTTTCTCGGGGAGAGCTAAGCGTGACTGGCAATATATATATATATATATATATATATATATATATATATATATATATATATATATATATATATATATGTATATATATATATATATGTATATGTATATATATATTATATATATATGTATAACCTGAAACTTCATTTTTACTATGTAAGTGGGATTACAGAGCAAAACAGAAAAATTAATTATAATCATTAAGATTAAATAACGGGAAAGAGGTACGGAAGAGGGAAAATTTGACTGATTTTGTAAAGAGAGAGAGAGAGAGAGAGAGAGAGAGAGAGAGAGAGAGAGAGAGAGAGAGAGAGAGAGAGAGAGAGAGAGAGAGAGAGAGAGAGATTTTAGCATGGTTTAGATTTTTTCTTATTAAGCTTATATCACAGTGCGTTGACTCATCTGGTGATTAATATAAGTTACCACTAAGGGAATAATCCAAATTCCTTTGTGAAACTGAAGCAAATCTTTAAGGTATGACAGGGGAAGACCTCTCCCTGAAATTAAGTCTTCCTACAGGAGTTTTGTTGTTTTGACTTTCCTTCATTTTTTTCTTCCTTTCTGGGCTATTTTCCATGCTGGATCCAGTCCTTGTGCATCTTGCATCTTGCTTTTCTAAGTTGGGTTATAGCACAGTTAGTAATAATATGATAAAATTGCCTCTCAAATTATAATCCAACACTTTTTTTATTAGGCATACTGAATGTTGTTAAAAGTCTTCCCGTAAGAAAACATAAATTTGTTAGATTACAGGGATATAATTACATTAATTCACCCAGTTTGTAATGAAATGTATCTTCGAAAAAAAGCTCTAGAGACAAAACATCTCTACCGAATCGTCAATGTTTCTCTGGATTTTTTCCCGTTTTGTCAAGCAAAGAAAGACGATTTTCGCCGTCTAATTTTGCGTTCTTTAAAATGTAGACAGTGTTACATCCGAATTCTCCGTTATAACTATGAAATTAATTACTATATATAATTCTATAAACTATATTGATGTTATGATGCCAGATAATTACTAATCAATCATTCATTCATTCAGTAAACTTTATATTTCCATTCCCATTATATTCGCAGTAATTCGATTACATACATTATAACCAGACTGTTTGTAAAGTAACTCGATTATATTCAATGTTACCTGTTTACATTTACTATAACTAGATTATATTCCATGTAACTCCTTTGTATCCACTGTATCTTGATGTAACTTGATTATATTCGTAGTAACTCGATTGCATCCACTGTAACATGAAACACTTCTTGTTAATTCAATGGTGATGAAATCTGAAGGAAATATAAGATTATATTCCCAAATCTTTTTTAAGATATTCTACATAGAAATAACTCCTGACCTGCAATTGTTATATAAGAGTTTGTGTTTTTCATGACCCAACATTTGTATGTTTGGTGCAAGTAGTGCTGCTGCTATCTGGGCCAATAATGTTAGTTCCGGCACTTTTTTTTTTTTTTTTTTTTTTTTTTCCCCTCGGTAGATTAAACCAGTGACGTCAAAACATCGATTCCGCATCTGTGCGTATTTCATCGTGGATTAATTAGTATAATAAATTCATCCCTTAATTACTCATCCTCATAGTTTACGTAATGCCTTACCAGCGACATAATTCTGCGAAGAAATTTTTGGCATCTAGACTGATTATAATGATAATTTCTGTATATATTCAATCTGTATTATAGATGCACACCCCATACACTGTATGGCATAACTCTTCCAGTGATTTGAGCCCTCTGTAAGCGTTGTAAACGTTGTAGAGGCTACGCATTGATTGCAAGTGGTGTTGTAGCAGGTTATTTTAGCTTTCTGGAAGCGTTGTAAATGTTGTAGAACCTGCTTGTGGAAAGAACTGCCAATGATTTAAGCCTTCTAGAAGCGTTGCAAACTTTTAGAGGCTGTTTAATCAAATATCTGGCTGTGATTTGAGCCTTCTGGAAGCGTTGTAAACTTTTTAGAGGCTGTTTGATCAAAGATCTGGTAGTTATTTTAGCATCCTGGAAGTTATAAACCTTGTGGAGGCTGTGCAGTAAATGCAATTGATGGTGTATCCTTTGAATTTAGCCTTTTGGTAGCGTTGTAAATGTTGTAGAGGCAGTGCAGTCAGTTCAAGTGGTGTGTAGACAGTAATTTCAACATTCGGGAAGCGCTGTTAATGTTACAAAGGACGTGTAATTAGTGCAAGTGGTGGTGTACATCCGTGCGAATGCATAATTGTCAATTGCCTTTGGAAATTGTCGTTACTTCATGAAACTCTGTACTCGACATGAAAGACACAGTGACGCTGAAAACGGAACTTGGCTCTGGAATATTACCAAGATAATGCTGTACAGTATTTATAGCGCGGCAATATGTGTTTATGTTAGATCGGTCAAAGTTCGGTAATACCATTTTTTGGGGGGTGAATGTTACAGGACCCTTCTTGACGATCTTCCCCTTTATTATTATTATTATTATTATTATTATTATTATTATTATTATTATTATTAGCTAAGCTACAAGCCGAGCTATAAAAGCGGGATGCTATAAGCCATATAGCTCCAACAGGGAAAATAGCCCAGTAAGGAAAGGAATCAAGGAAATAAATAATCTACAAGAGAAGTAATGGAAATTAAAATGAAATATTATAAGAACAGTAACACTGCTGAAATACATCTTTCATATATAAACTATAAAACTTTGCGACAATTATCTTTATCCCTTTTTTCTTGCGTCTCTTACTGTTGATTTTGATTAGAGAAAAACTATTTTTTCTTATCTTTTTTTTTTTCTTAGAAAAAGCAGTGCAAGAAAGGCAATAATGATTTGTAGTTTTGAATGCAGGTAATCTATAAAAAGAAGAACGGAATTCTTAACTTTTAAAGGTATTCTGCCTTCTCAAAGAAGGTTGATTTGTATAATGAATTTGAAGGTAAAGAAAATGTCTGTAAAATATTATCGGTATTCTATTAATAAGGATATAAGGACAAATATAAGCTAATTAATTTGGTAATATTGCTATTCAAGATAATGTAAATGAAATAAAAAGATTATTCTGCTACTATCCAATACTGTTTATATTCATGTGTTTTTGGATGTACTGAGATCTATAGGCCTACTAATGAAGAAAGATTTGATTTATCATAGTTCAGGATTTGATTACCTTTGATGTTTGGAATTATTTGCCTGAGAAGGTTGATAACCTAAGCTGTGGCATTGATTGGGAAAGTGATAAAGAAAAATAATAATAATTGAATATCTTTGAATAAGTCGAACATTTTGAATAATTTTTTGTGTTCAAACGACCATCTATCAGTCAGTGAATGGAATACTGTATCTAAGTTTGTACTTTGATGATACTTTTTATTTCCTAACGAACAGCCAAGAGAAGTTGGAAGGAAATTATGCATAAACTCTCATGTTGATCTGTTCTATTTCTTCATTTTAATCTGTTATATTTTACGTTATTATTCTTTTATCGTTTGTTCTTTACCTCATTTTTCTCCATCATTGGCCTGCTTGTCCTACGGGAGCTATTTGGCTCGCAGTCTTGTAAACAATAATAATAATCATTATCAGTTGATGATTGTTATTTAGTAAATTCTGGTCCTTAAGTTTTTTCGTGGACGCACGAATCTCTAGTTAAGCAGCTAGTCAGTAGTCAGTTGATTTACAAGGTTCTCAAGCCAACCATCACCCAAAAAGAAAATAAAAAGAAATTAATTAGAAATTAGAACGAGTTAAAGACATAATCGGATAGAAATGAAGGCCACTGCAGCTTCCGGACTTTGGCGGAGGCCATTTTGTTTCTGGTTGTCCTCCCGACGGCTCTCTCTCTCTCTCTCTCTCTCTCTCTCTCTCTCTCTCTCTCTCTCTCTCTCTCTCTCTCTCTCTCTCTCTCATTTTTTTTTCTGGAGTCCCCAGTTTATGGTTCTAAACCCAACCAGTCATTCAAATGGTTATTGTCACAAGAGGAAAAACCAATTTGCCAAAGATCTGTTTTACCGGATTGTTAAAAGTTGTCACATTCCTCGTAAAATATAAAACACCTTTTTTTCCTAAATTGAGTTTTGTCTTTGGACTGAAATAATGGATTTTCCAAGAGTTTATAGCTCGTATGATAATGAAAATTAGAATATTAATTGAAAAAAATAAGTCAAATTAAAATGAGACTAGACTTACATGTAAAAAAAAATCGCCCTGCTCTTAGAAGTAAGACAGGTATATTGAATAATTTTCATCGAATTAAGGTTAAATCACCCGAGAAAATTTAATGTTTTTTTTTTTTTTTTTTTTTTTTCCCTTCAACAAAAGCCTAAAAATAAGAATGATCCCACTAGTAAACACTACTGCCAGTCCAGTTTTCGTCTTAAGGGTCAGCGTTGCCCATTTCAACAGAGGCCAACAAGGAGATAACTAACTTTTTTGTGATGGAACACTCGTGGGACATTTATTTCAAATAAAAAGAAAATAAAGAGATACAGTATATATACACACATACATGTATACTGTATGTGTATATATATTGTATTCATAAATTAGTTCTTTCTGTTAATTGTCCCTCTTTAATGCTTGTTGTTTCGTTTAAGTAATATATTCCGCAAGTGGGTACTTTGAACAGAAAGAGGAAGAGAAGTTAACATAGGAAAAGTGTTGATAATTTACAGCAAAGTGAGTCGAGATGAGGTTGAAGGAGTGAGTGAGAGGGGGAGGGAGAGAGGGAGGGAGAGTGTCTTGGGGAGAAGGAAGAGTAGGAGGAGGAGGAGGAAGAGATGTTGATGGTAGTGACGGTATTGGGGGGGGGGTAGGATGAGGGGGAGTGGGAGGATGGAGGCCCAGGAGTAGGAAGGGGGCAATGAACTCACTCAGGAGTCGCCATCTTGTATGTGGAGTCCCGTGCCGGCCCATAAGTAACCCCCAGAAGGAGCAGCAGCAGCAGCAGCAGCGAAGGAAGATAGATTCCTCCATCCTTCCATCGGGATCCTTCTTGCCCTCCTAAGGAAGGGCCCCTCCCCTTCGTCTCTCTCTCTCTCTCTCTCTCTCTCTCTCTCTCTCTCTCTCTCTACTCCTCTGCTCTGAGGATATCTTGAGTTTGCTTGAGTTTTTTTTTTCTTTTTTTTTGAGAAGTAAAATAAAGAGAATGACGAAGTTATTCTTCATCAACTTCATCTTGGGTGAGAATTTGAATTCTCCACTATTTTTATTCATTATTTATTTTCATTATTGAATTCTAAATTATTCACTTATTCCCTATATGCTTACGTCGGCCACAATTCGATATGAAAAAAAAAAAAAAAAACGCATCCAAATTTCCCTTAGTTCATAGCAGATCTTATTTAGTAATATCAAGAAAAAATTGAACTTAATTTCCCTGTATTCCAAAATCAACTGAGACCTTATTTATCAATTAAAAAATCAAGAAAACTTGAATTTAGTATCTCTCTCTTCCAATATCAAATGAGATTAAATGATTCAATCATATGACAATTTTCGCAAATATGGAAACGCAAGATACATAGGCCTACGTGTAGAATGTGTTCTTTGTTTCTTTCTGTTTCTTTCGATCCTCAAGCATTAGGCGATAGTGATTGGTAAATAAGAGCGTTATAATCTTGTGAGAATGTAATTATTGCATTTTTATGACCATCTCCCAACGCTAAATACAAAACAAGAGCAAAATTCTAACAATATGCCTACTCGTTGTCGAATTGAAACAGTCGGTTTGAATGTGTGAATTGTCCACAAGTTTAGTTTGCTTTTAATTTCGTCTGGTTTTGCAGTTACTTAGAAAATAAAATAATGATATTCTTATTTGTCGTCATTGAAGGATTCAATCATACAGTAGATAGATAGTCTCGTTTCGAAAAAAAAAAAAAAAAAATATGGAAAGGATTATGGGTAGAGGAGTAATACAGGTATATACATTAGATTAAAACGTACGAAAGCAATATTTTTCCCAATATATGTCTTCGCTGGGCGGGCAACTTCAAATCTTTGGACGTGCTGAGAGACCAGGATGCAAAAGTATTCTAGCGGCACCTCGTTTGAGGGGAAAAAATCATAAGATATATATATATATATATATATATATATATATATATATATATATATATATGTATGTGTGTGTGTGTATATTAATATATATATATATATATATATATGTATATATATATATACATATATATATATATATATATATATATGTATATATATATATATATATATATATATATATATATATATATATATATATATATATATATATATATGCACGTGCATGCCGAGGTATCCTAACATGGTTTTATCTTATGCCAATGTATATATAAAAATCCATCACATAAAGTGTGCAACATTCAAAGTTAAGAGCAGCTGCCTCTTATATCAACGTGATTAAAAGTCTTTTATACTTTCAACGTTATGATTACGCAAATACAAAGGGTTAATGTTGGATAGATTAAGAAAGACAAAGGTTTCTTTAGTTTAAGTTTAGATAAAGTTAAGTTAGGATTAATTAAGATATAAACATCTATTGGCAAAACGCAATACACTGAGAAGTGCAAATTTGACATTATTATTATTATTATTATTATTATTATTATTATTAACTTTGTTTTTATCACTTAATTAACAATGTTGCGTAAATAAACATTGTTATTATTCCGTTGATAAATATTTATGCAAAATAATAATTATTATAAATATTATAATAATATACACCATTTTAACGTTTATTTTTTTTTTGTTTCATATATTTCAATAAAATAGAAAAAATTACCGCTGTTGTAGGAACCAAAACTACACGTTAAGAATCAGATGAATTAATATATCATTTACAATCCCCTCTAAAGTGAAAAGTTATTCACTTATGATAACTAGGGATATTGTTTGTTTTCGTCACTGGTTTGTCTATAATTTCGTTAGTATTGTTTACTTCCTGTGATGCTTTGATATGTTTATTGTTTACTTGAACACTCATCATGTATGCGTAGTCAATTTTATAAATCGGGTACACTCGGGCACGCTGTTCTGTCTTATTTCTATTCCTCTTGTTTTTTATATTTTTTTTTTTTTTTAGGTTTTGTAGTTTATGTATGAAAGATCTAATTTAATTTTGTTGCTGTTCTTAAAATATTTTATTTTTAGTGTTCATTACGGCTATTGTAGTTTATTTATTTTCTTTCCTTACTGGGCTGTTTTTCCCTGTTGGAGCCCTTCGGCTTACAGCATCTTGCTTTTCCAATATAGGGTTATAGATTAGCTTGTAATAATAATAATAATAATAATAATAATAATAATAATAATAATAATAGATTCACATAAAAAGGGTACAATGTAGGCAAAAACCATCGTGTTATCAAAAGAATTTAACGTAAGTTACATTTAATTGCTAGGCTAATTCATTAATTTCTGTAAACGCATCCAACATTAGAATTCATTGTTTAGATTACATCGTCATTCTCGGTCGTAAAAGTACCTGTTATAATATTGTCTTCCTCAAGGGAAATCACATCAGTTTCAGGTCGTTTAACACACAAGAAAATCTTTTCCCGAACCTATTACCTTCACTCTTAAAAAAATCCGGAGTTTCAATCGGAAATTCTCTGTAAAAATATACTGTTCTTATCCGTATTTCAGTAAAATAAAGGCGACCATAATTTTACCATACTTTGTTATTATCTTTTACGGGTAGGTGACCGTAATATCACTCCTTTACGACGATATATCTGTTTTTTAAATGGTAAATACCTGGCAACATTTTTTTCTAGGATTTTTGCAGTTTTTACGGCAAATTTTTAACAGTGTGTGGCACCGTCATCTGTTGATGATGCCTTAGAAAAGAGCTGAGAATGATTGTGCTCCTAAATGGTAGTTAAAAACTAGATCTTCCTAAGTCAAAATATTTTAAACTTCCTCCTAAAGACTACGGACGTTTAAGTTTCTAACAATTACACCCTTAAAATCGTAGTTAAAAACTTGATCTTACAAAGTCAAAATATCATTTTAAACCTCCTCTTACGGACATTTAAGTTTATAACAATTACACATTCTACTTTTTAACTACTTTCCTAATGGGATATTCATCGCAAGATCTTGCAAACATGTATCTTTTTTCTTACTGGTATGAGCGAAACCTAGATATTTTACGTATCATTTAAATCTGTATCATAAATAAAAGAAAGAAGACGTTCTAAATGTATTTTCTTTGATCACAGTGTGTAATTCCTTGCAGAGCTTCCAGGAGTATTTCAGTGGCTCTTGAAATCCACAGGGCCAGGGCACCAGCCGCCCGTTGAGATACTACCGCTAGATAGTTATGGGGTCCTTTGACTGGTCAAACAATACTACATAGGACCCTTCTCTCTGGTTACGGTTCTTTCCCTTTGCCTACACAGACACCAAATAGTCTGGCTTATTCTTTACATAATCTCCTCCGTCCTCATACACCTGACAACACTGAGATTGCCAAACAATTCTTCTTCGCCCAAGGGGTTAACTACTGCGCTGTAATTGTTCAGTGGCTACTTTCCTCTTGGTGAGGGTAGAAGAGTCTCTTTAGCTATGGTAAGCAGCTCTTCTAAGAGAAGGACACTCCAAAATCAAACCATTGTTGTCTAGTCTTTGGTAGTGCCATAGCCTTTGTACCATGGTCTTCCACTGT
>NC_090729.1:127928257-127938257 GCF_036898095.1 Palaemon carinicauda
AGTTTGAAAGGCACAGCGTCATCTTCGATATTGTAACTTTGCAGGCAGGTGGTATAGGTACAGACATGCATGCAATTGCTTTACGTGAAGCCAGAGAGCATTTCACTGTGCTTGCCTGTGCTTAATCCGGCGCTCAGGCCAAGGTGAAAACAAATGCATGTACGCATGCACACATACATCAGTGCTTTGTTGGTCTAGACAAGAAGGAATTTGGCTATAATGCAACTATTTATTCTGCATGTTCCCTCTTTTGCTGCTTAAACCAGTAATATTATTAACTTTCTCGGACCGGAAAAATTGTAGCAATCATAAAATGTTAAAAACGAAAAGATATCCTTCTTATAGTCTTTATATAATGTTAAAAATGAAATGATATACTTCTTATAGTCTATATAATGTTAAAAACAAAATCATATATTTCTTATAGTCTTTATATAATGTTAAAAACCAAATGATATACTTCCAAGTCCAAATTTGACAGTGATTGTAAATATCCTATTAAGAATTGTTTATATCCAATGACTGAATTCGACTCAAAAAATACTGAAGATTTTTTTTCATTATTAAAGGAATCAGTGACATAGAATTAATATTCACCGAAAGACGTGACCAATATTGAACATGCCGAGAGAGAGAGAGAGAGAGAGAGAGAGAGAGAGAGAGAGAGAGAGAGAGAGAGAGAGAGAGAGAGATTTATACTAGATATGGAAACTACTGACTTCACAGTGTCGAAGGCAACTCTCTCTCTCTCTCTCTCTCTCTCTCTCTCTCTCTCTCTCTCTCTCTCTCTGCGTGGAAGAACAAAGATCCAGACGTTAGAAAGTAAACACAAACACAACCAACAGATTTGGCAGGTGTATATGTGAGGCAAGAATTTTTCCCTCCTTAGTTGAGACTGCCTTGCACGGGGGGAGGGGAGAGAAGGAGGGAGGAGACGAAGGAGGGGGAGGGTCATTCATACCAAAAGAGAGAGAGAGAGAGAGAGAGAGAGAGAGAGATCTTACCGACTCCTAGGGAAATAAGGGGATGTTGTTTGAATGAATGGCTTCACTGGCGTCGCTCATTTTCACTGACATGTGCAGAGAGACACAGACAGACAGACATACAGATAGACGGACAGACAGCCAGCCAAGCAAGGTCGCATGAAGGCGATGGAGGTAGAAAGGGGATTGCTGAGACTCCTCCGGGTCTGACAGGTCAGAGGTCATGGGGTCACGTGAGTCATTCCTGGCGCCGTGCGAGGTTGCAGGTCTCTATGAGGTCATGTGATTGTGCGTGTGTGCGTGAGTGTGTCTGTCACATAAAGGACGATTAGGTCGAATGATTGAGAAATTATGAATTATTGCAGAGTAGGGGGATGATATTGTACTGCATTAGCATCATTTAATGTAGATGAGAGAGAGAGAGAGAGAGAGAGAGAGAGAGAGAGAGAGAGAGAGAGAGTTACAAGGATTTTGAATGTCTCAAAGACTTTTTAGTCCATCCGCGGAGACTCCATTTGCTCTTTGGTAGTGCGGTTTAGTTTAAGCATTTAGAGAGTTCTTATGATCTTGTCGAACTTATTCTTGAACTCGTCTACCGTCTTACTGTTTACTCCATCCGCTGGAAGAGAGAGAGAGAGAGAGAGAGAAGAGAGAGAGAGAGAGAGAGAGAGAGAGAGAGAGAGGTGCAGTGTTGTGTAGGAGAAGGTCGGGAATGATATCTCGAGGACGCTGGAAAATATTCGCTATTGCTTGCAAGAGGGTAAAGGTTGAACTCTTTTCTAACAAATGTCGAACTTCTGCGCATGCGCATTCCAAATTCAACTGCATAAAATGAAGATGCGAGTCAATCAATCGATGCATATGCATAGTTTTACGGTAATTCGACATTTAAAATGCTTTTGTCGACAGAAATATGGTTATTCCCACAGTCACTATGGAAGAATTTGTCGAAAGGACAAGATGCGGTTTTAGGTAATATATCTTACGAACTGATAAAAGAAAAACATTCATGAACTTTACAGAACTTCAACTGAATGGAAAACTCAAGTGAGAAAAAAGGTATAGATGAAAAGGAAAAGAATTATTTGCAGGTAATAACTTCCGAACTTGAAAAAATATACCCCTCCTTCTCCCTTTTCTTTTTGCGCTAAACAGCCTTACTAATTTTCACTTTGCATACGCCAGTAATAACTTTAACTTGAATCTTTCATCATTTCTCTAGAGAGAGAGAGAGAGAGAGAGAGAGAGAGAGAGAGAGAGAGAGAGAGAGAGAGAGAGAGAGAGAGAGACCATTTTTCTCTTTTTAGATTACGCGGCCCTTTGCAAATCTGCACTTCATTGCAAACTTGTCCTTCTTTACAAAGCTGCACTTCTTTGCAAATTTGTCCTTCTTTACATAACTTCACTTTTTTGTAAACTTGTCCTTCTTCTTTACAAAGCTGCGATTCTTTGCTAATTTGCCCTTCTTTGCAAATTTGTCCTTTCCAAATTTGCCCTTCTTTGCAAATTTGTCCTTCGTTACAAAGCTACACTTCTTTGCAAATTCGTCCTTCTCTACAAAGCTGCACTTCTTTGCAAAAGTGTCATTTGCAAATCTGCTTCTTTTTAAACTTGTCCTTTGCAAAGTTGTACTTCTTTGCAAATCTGGACTTCTTTGAAAATTTGTGCTTTTTTTGCCAATTTGCATTTTTTTTTTTTTGCAAATTTGTTCTTCTTTGCAAATCTGCAATTCTTCTCAAATTTGTTCTTCTTTACAAAGCTGCACTTCTTTGCAAATTTGTTCTTCTTTGCAAATCTGAACTTCTCTGCAAATTTATTCTTCTTTGCAAATAAGCTCTTCTTTGCGAATCTGCACTTCTTTGCAAATCTGCACTCATTTGCAATTATGGACTGCTTTTCAATTTTGCAGCCCTTTAAAGGAAAAAGTCATTCTAATAACCACTGGGCGCATATGGTGTACCGATGTACGGTCGAACGGAGTAATGAATGCTATTACTCAAGGGGAAGCTGTTGTCTGTGACCTTGTTTGTCTCTTTATAAGTAGCTGATAAGGAGATTCACCCTTCTGTAAATGCCAGAACTCCGAGAGAGAGAGAGAGAGAGAGAGAGAGAGAGAGAGAGAGAGAGAGAGAGAGAGAGAGATTCATCAATATAACACATTAAATGTGAACTGTTTTCTTAAAAGAGCGATGGGTGAATTATGAGTTATCTTTCAACTGTAATAATTATAATGGTAATGGGAAATATCAGTCACGTTTAACTGTTTCCACAACCCCAAAACGATCAAATAAATCGTACACGAAATTTTTGAAGTCAGGAACCCCCAAAAATACAGGTAATATTGTCATTAATTATTTTTGTTATGAAGACAGGCATTCTAGTTGCCAGAAGTGAGTTATGGGTAACGACGAAATGCATTCCTCATGTTAATATTAGAAAAGGAAAAAAAAAATATTCTAAGAGTTGCATAACGCCACATTCTACAAAATAATCTTGTAAGTATTCTGGGAGTCACTTCAGTTTCGGTGAATATCATCTCAACAGATATTCCATTGTATCCACGCATTCAGGAGATGGAATTGATGCAAAGAGAGTAGTATCATCTGCATATGGAACAAGCTTGTTTTCTAGACCATACTGCAGTGATCATCCTGTCGGTATCTATGACAGCAAGAAGCAAAGGAAAACATTTGAAATGCATTTGATTTGGCCCATCGGGAACGTCCCTGCCTGTCGTTCTGCCGGACCTTCTTGTAGCGTTTGGAAATCTCCATCCTTTTGAGATAAGGATGGGTCCTTTGTCGGAGCGTATAATTCTACCTACTGAGTCAGCAGCAATTGCTTGGCCCTCACTGGTCCTAGCTTGGGTGGAGCACGGCCTTGGGCGCTGATTTATATAGGAAATATTTATGTTAATGTTGTTACTGTTCTTAAAATATTCTATTTTTCTTTGTTTCCTTTCCTCACTGGGCTATTTTGGGCCCTTAGGCTTATAGCATGCTGATTTTCCATCTAGGGTTGTAGCTTAGCAAATAATAATAATAATAATAATAATAATAATAATAATAATAATATCAAGTTCTATATATGGTCACCCTCTAGGGCACTGTCTTGCTAGTTAGGGCAATGTCGTCGGCCCTTGCCTCTATGATTCATGAGTGGAAAAGATAAAAGAAAGAAAGGAAAGAAATTACCATATGGATTATGAAGACTGACATGGTTTGAAAGTACTCGTAGATTCCCGACTTCCAAAAGCTTGGAAGATGAATTTTGGAAGCTATCTCTCGGGGTTCTAGTAAAATGACATGACACCTTTTAGTTCCTGTTATGTAATTCTGTGCTCCGATAGTCTAGGATAGTAGTCATTGGGTTCGACGTGTTTGGAAAGTGTTTTCTGAAATCTGACAAGTTGAGATTATTGATCTGGATTCTTCTAAACCTTCTCAAGAAGTTGCTACGGGATATTTCACGATGTGGTGGCCGATGTGGTAACGTCCCTGACTGGTGAACGCCAGACAGGGGTTCGAGTCCCCCTCAAACTCGATAGTTTCTCTTGTGGCTGCAACTTCACCATCCATGTGAGCTAAGGAGTGGGGGGGGGGGTGTGGTTTGGGGGAGCTTATAGGTCTATCGGCTGAGTCATCAGCAGCCATTGCCTGGCCCGCTTTGGTCCTAGCTTGGGTGGAGAGGGGGCTTGGGCGCTGATCATATGATGCATATGGTTAGTCTCTAGGGCATTGCCTTGCTTGCTAGGGCAGTGCCACTGTGCCTTACCTCTGCCATTCATGAGCGATCTTTAAACCTTAAAACCTTTAAACTTGATGAAGGTTGTTGATGCCTTGGAAGAGATCTGATCCAAAATATATTTAAATAAGGATCTTTATTGTCTGTAAGGATTACAGATCTGTAGAATTATCGTAATCTGATAAGAGTAGATGAGCAAATGGTCGTTATGTCTAGATAAGCAAGGAGACGCATTTCAGTTCTCCTAATCTTTGTCTCTGGCAAAGGAATCAAATAGACTTGACGGATGACTCCTAAGAATTGACATGGTGTTAAATTTGGATGGATCTGGAAGGTGATCTCTGAACACTAATGGCTTTTCTCAAAAATGCCTCTGTAATCTGACAGATTGAAATATCTCCGGATATTAATGGGCTTTCAAGATGACTGCCGAGACCTGTAAGCTTTTAGTGGATTTGCCTTGTGGCACGTTTATCAACTGCCTTGTAGATGTACATAGATTTGAGGATGCCACCTGGGTACTGGAGTGCTTAAGGAAAGCTTCTGAATTTTCGTTAAGTTATTTTCTGGTTCTGACGGCATAAAGATATTGGTTACTAACTCAAGTTGCCTTTAAGTTTTGAAATAAATCTGGATTAGAAAATTAAACCTGAAAGACTTGAAGGACTGTTCGTTGAACTTGTAATTTGCCAAAAATCTCCAAATCTTGTGGTTTTCAAATAGGATTATGAAGTCCCAAAACTGCAAGGTAATTTGCCAAAAAACTCCAAATCTTGTGGTTTTCAAATAGGATTATGAAGTCCCAAAACTGCAAGGTAATTTGCCAAAAAACTCCAAATCTTGTGGTTTTCAAATAGGATTATGAAGTCCCAAAACTGCAAGGTAATTTGCCAAAAATCTCCAAATCTTGTGGTTTTCAAATAGGATTATGAAGTCCCAAAACTGCAAGGTAATTTGCCAAAAATCTCCAAATCTTGTGGTTTTCAAATAGGATTATGAAGTCCCAAAACTGCAAGGTAATTTGCCAAAAAACTCCAAATCTTGTGGTTTTCAAATAGGATTATGAAGTCCCAAAACTGCAAGGTAATTTGCCAAAAAACTCCAAATCTTGTGGTTTTCAAATAGGATTATGAAGTCCCAAAACTGCAAGGTAATTTGCCAAAAATCTCCAAATCTTGTGGTTTTCAAATAGGATTATGAAGTCCCAAAACTGCAAGGTAATTTGCCAAAAAACTCCAAATCTTGTGGTTTTCAAATAGGATTATGAAGTCCCAAAACTGCGAGGTAATTTGCCAAAAATCTCCAAATCTTGTGGTTTTCAAATAGGATTATGAAGTCCCAAAACTGCGAGGTAATTTGCCAAAAATCTCCAAATCTTGTGGTTTTCAAATAGGATTATGAAGTCCCAAAACTGCGAGGTAATTTGCCAAAAAACTCCAAATCTTGTGGTTTTCAAATAGGATTATGAAGTCCCAAAACTGCGAGGTAATTTGCCAAAAAACTCCAAATCTTGTGGTTTTCAAATAGGATTATGAAGTCCCAAAACTGCGAGGTAATTTGCCAAAAATCTCCAAATCTTGTGGTTTTCAAATAGGATTATGAAGTCCCAAAACTGCGAGGTAATTTGCCAAAAATCTCCAAATCTTGTGGTTTTCAAATAGGATTATGAAGTCCCAAAACTGCAAGGTCAGTTTTCGAAGATCAAAATTTCTATCAAAGGATCTTTAAGAAACTAAAAATGATATTTAATTGACATATTGGTGTGAGAAAAACTCCATGAGACAAGTGGTAGAATTGCTGTAGAAACTCACCTCACTGGCCAAATATAGTTGACTTCTTAATATCGATACTTAATTCAGTTTCCCATCTGGATTTGCAAGCTGTAGTCTATTCGAAACGTCCCTGTCTGCAATCTGTTGGAGGGGAGTTCGTGTCCGTTCAAGTTTAATAGCTTCCAGTAGTGACAGTAACCTCGCCCTCCTTATGAACTAGGGTTTTTTTTTTTTTTTTTTTTTTTTTTGTGAGACTGTAGGTTTACCTGCTAAGCATTAGCAGCTACTGCTTGGCCCTCCCTGGTACAAGCTTGATGGATAGGGAGCTTGGGCGCTGATCATATGTATATATGGTCAGTCTCTAGGGCAGAGTCCTGTCCCTTGCCTCTGTCATTCATGAGTAACCTTTAAACCTTTGAATGAAATCATTGCTAATCTTGACTGGTATCAAATCGGATCGGTTATTTACTTGATATTGCTAATACTGTGAGTAACCTAAATTGGGTTTTGGATAAAGATAAGTCATGTATACCTGTATACATACTTCTGTCCACGAATATACGTATGGATATTTTCATAGTAAAATAGTTATGTAGTAAAAGTTTTTTTTTTTTCTGTGAGGGATATGTACACACACCACTTGCGTAGAATCGTAAACTGTGAGGAATCATTCTGAACATTTGAAATAAGATCGTTTCTTTTAATAGAAATTATCTATGAAAAGGACACCTTCAGTATTAAAAGAATTAGAAACTTAAAAAGGGTCTGTTAGATTTCACTAGTTGTCTCTATCTTGAGCTTTTAATTCAATATATCTCCATCCCTCATCTCCTACTTCACGGTTCATAGTCCTCAGCCATGTAGGACTGGGTCTTCCAACTCTTCTAGTGCCTTATGGAGCCCAGTTAAAAAGTTTGGTGAACTAATCTCTTTTGGGGAGTACGAAGAGCATCCCCAAACCATCTCCATCTACACTTCACCGTGATTTCCTCCACATATGCACTCGAATATTCTCTTTTATAGTTTCATTTCTAATCCTTCCCTGCCAAATAATTACTATAAATTATGGCACCCAAGTAATTTCTAGTATAGTTTCTCTTCTAATCATGTCCTGCCAAATAATTACTAGAAATTATTGTTTATAGGTAATTAAATTCTTGGATATACTGATTTGATCCTTATTCTTGAACGAATTGTTTGAATTTTCCTGATAGAAGCTGTGTACAGTATATTGGCTGCCAATATCAATAGCTTGCGTTTTGACGACAAGTATTTCTTTGAATAAATCAGCCAGTCTTTGCAATGAAAAGTATATATATATATATATTGTTTTATTAAAGTTTTACCAGTAAAATATATCATATCCCGTAGGGGATTGTACGGGCAACCATGAGTAGCATCTGTTTGTTCAAAGATTTTTTTTTTAACGCTTGCAATTCTGCTAAATAGCATTAAAATTACGATGTATAGCCATTCCATTCGTAAATTGATGATAGCTAAATTGCATTAAAATTACATTTTATAACCATTTCATTCGTAATTTGACGATAGCTAAGTTGCAGTAAAATTATCTAATAGTCATTCCATTCGTAAATTGATGATAGCTAAATTACAGTAAAATTACATTTTATAGTCATTCCATTCGTAAATTAATGATTAGATGTCCCAAATATATATTTTCCCCAGGAATTAAGATGGACTTTGTGAGTAGTATACAGTGGCAGGTAGCACAAAAGAACATTCCTTTCTAATTAGATGAACATATCTCATAGGTTCCACAAAGCAACCACGTGATTTCAGCATGTACAATATGAGAGAACAGCTTAGCGATACCGAACGTTATCTCAACAACCTCATTTGCTGACGTCACCGGTGCTTATCATCCGTTTCTAACAGAGGAATTTGGACCTACGGAACTCCATTCACAAATAGGGCCCTCCCGCTTATCGTTATCATTGGAAAACAACTTTATCTCTCACGCCACCTCTCAGAAGGACCAACTCAGTCATAAAAGGCATTGTATGTTTTCGCCACCTACTGTGGTGCGTTCGGTGAAGCAATGAATGATGAGATTTCAGAGGGTAGAAGAAATGGTAATTATAAAACCGTGGTCTAGATTTCCTATACGTTGTGACTTTTCGTTGAGATTGATAATCATAAGTTTGTTGTTCTAGTATGCTTTTATGGATATCAGTATGTTTGCCAAATGGTATTTAGGATGAAAGCTAGCGATAGACTACGTAGCGAAAATTGTTTTTTTCGGGAACTTTGAAATGACACTTTTCTTGCTAATACTAAAAAGAGGAATATAGCTTATTGGATTAAGCTTATAACCAACATGAATAGAAAAAAAAACTGATATTGGTATTGATTCCCTATTTGATTAACAAACATTCAAACTAGGGATGGAATGACATATCAAATTACGTCACAACCCTGTCAAAATGGACGGTCAAATATGAATAATATTACGTATGTCCTGTTACTTTTAACTTTTTCTTGAATGTTTAGACATGTAGGTAAAAGAACAATGGTTACATAAGGACCGCATGGTGTAAGGTATCTGAAATGGTCCCAAGACACCACAAGAAGCAGCACAGAGGCTCCGATTAATAAACAAGAATTAAATTCTTAGGTGATGTTGTTCATCTTCTCTAATTACTTCTATGAATGAGACAGTTGGTAGAGGTAAGAATTTCAGTGTTGTGCATATATATATATATATATATATATATATATATATATATATATATATATATATATATATATGCATGTATACATAATTTAGTTAGACGAAACACTTTCTTTATGCATATCCATTATGTGTATGTAAGTTTCATATATATATATATATATATATATATATATATATATATATATATATATATGTGTGTGTGTGTATGTATATATATATATATATATATATATATATAGAGAGAGAGAGAGAGAGAGAGAGAGAGAGAGAGAGAGAGAGAGAGAGAGAGAGAGAGAGAGAGAGAGATATGAATGAACGGAAATGAGGTCAACAAAAGATATCGTTGCCATATAAGGCCTACTCAGACTATACCTGTAAGAACATCCGGAAGGATTGCGATAATGGAATCCTATAGGATGATCCTATGCCTTATAAGCAGACCTCTTCCATAACCGGCAAACTGGGCGTATGTGTGTGTGTGTGTGTGCGCCTACGTATGCTTACCTGGTCAGGTTAATTACGTATCGGGTTCGAAGTCTCTCTATCGCTTTCTCATTCACTAAACTCTGATAGAGATATTATTCCATAGCTTCTTCCTCTGGTTTTGTTAAAGTTTTTATAGTTTATATTGGAAAAAATCCTTTCAATGTTGTTACTGTTCTTAAAATATTATATTTTTCCTTGTTTCCTTCCCTTCAAGGGCTCTTTTCCTTATTGGAACACCTGGGGTTATAGCATCCTGTTTTTCAAACTAAGGTTGTAGCTTGGCAAGTAATAATAATAATAATAATAATAATAATAATAAT
>NC_090729.1:127943257-127953257 GCF_036898095.1 Palaemon carinicauda
GCCCATGTGCATTTCATGGCGATTTCTTAAAAACAATAGATTCACACACACACACACACGAACACGTACACATACACACACACAAACACAAGTATGTGTATATGTGTGTCCTTCAAATGTGAATTTTCTTCCTTTGGCAGTCTCAAAGAACTTGTAAATATTTTATATCTCTCATTTTGTAATTTCAAATCAGTTTTATAAACCAATTGATGCATTCGTCCAATATTTTACACTCCTCTGAACAATGAAAGTCTTAGTATCTTCGGTTATATGAGAATAATTTCTCCTTATCATGCCAATTATTATTATTATTATTATTATTATTATTATTATTATTATTATTATTATTATTATTATTATTATTATTATTATTGGCTGAGCGGCAACCCTAGTTAAAAATCAGCATGCTACAAGCCTGTAATGACAGAAACACTGTATTGACAATAAAATACAGCGAATACATCATGAAAAATACAAGATTATAAATTCCAGTGATTTGGGAAATATTTTGAACTTGTCTTCTTCACAACTTATTTATCAATCTGCATCATTCAACTGACCAGACACAACTTATTTATCAATCTGCATCATTCAACTGACCAGACACAACTTATTTATCAATCTGCATCATTCAAGTGACCAGTCACAACTTATTTATCAATCTGCATCATTCAAGTGACCAGTCACAACTTATTTATCAATCTGCATCATTCAAGTGACCAGTCACAACTTATTTATCAATCTGCATCATTCAAGTGACCAGTCACAACTTATTTATCAATCTGCATCATTCAAGTGACCATTCACAACTTATTTATCAATCTGCATCATTCAACTGACCAGTCACAACTTATTTATCAATCTACATCATTCAACTGACCAGACACAACTTATTTATCAATCTACATCATTCAACTGACCAGACACAACTTATTTATCAATCTACATCATTCAACTGACCAGACACAACTTATTTATCAATCTACATCATTCAACTGACCAGACACAACTTATTTATCAATCTACATCATTCAACTGACCAGTCATAACTTATTTATCAATCTGCATCATTCAATTGACCAGTCACAACTTATTTATCAATTTGTATCATTCAACTGACCAGTCTAACTCTAAGATTTCGTTCATTCTGACCTTCCAAGACGAATCTAAAGCATCGATTACAGCCCGGCACTCTGTAACGATATTGAAACTGTATCGTTATAGGGTTTTGCATTTTGAATCCAACATGTAAGGTGGAAGGAACTGTGCGCATATCCTGTCCTTTTATGATGTACAGCTGAAACTTGCTCCACCCATCTTTAATGAGGAAGACTCATTAACGTAACCAGAAATTAGTCAGTGACACTAGATGGATCGAAAGAAAGCTTATTGCGGTTTATATATATATATATATATATATATATATATATATATATATATATATATATATATATATATATACACACACACACATATGTGTCTTCTTTGATATGAAATCCAGAAACCACACACACGTTTATATATATATATATATATATATATATATATATATTTATATATATATATATATACAGTATATATATATATATATATATATATATATATATATATATATATATATATATATATATGTGTGTGTGTGTGTGTGTATGTGTGTGTGTGTACGCGCGAGCTTGCACTAGGCTGAGGTTGTGTGTACGTTATTTTATGCAAATAAAAGCATACATTTATCTATACATGATCTGCAGTTGAATGAATCTAAGTATGAAAATTTTCTGCAATTTGACCAACTTTATTTTCACATGTCAAATATTGTTTGTAGCGTTACTACTGCTGTTTGTTTGTGTGCTTGTATAAAATCTATTTGAAATACTTTGTAGTTGTATCGTAAAAGGAATTAGCTGAACTAGCCATAGTAGTATCCTTCAAAATATGTATTGCCATAAAGGGCAAGTGGCATTTTAAAGAAGGGTACCCTTTAATCAGGTTAATTCTATTAATGACGTTAGAATCTGGGATGGATAATGGTTAGATAGGAGTCAACTTTACTCAGTTTTAGATGAAATTTAACTACAATTTTAGATAAAATTTAACTATTATTTTAGGTAAGGTTTAACTACAATTTTAGATAAGATTCAACTGCAATTTTGAATAAGATTCAACTGCACTTAATTTTGAATAAGATTTAACTGCACTCATATTTTTATAAGATTAAACTAAACTCAATTTTAGGCAAGGTTCAACTGCACTCAATTTTGAACTAGATTCTATAGCGCTAAATTTTAGATAAGATTCAACAGCACTCAATTTTAGGTAAGAATCAACGGCACTCAATTTTAGGTAAGAGTCAATTTCACTCAGTTTTATGTATGATTGAACTGCACCCAATTTTTGTTCCATGTTATTAAGAAAATGAATAAATGAAAAGAAAAAAATATAAAAATTGTCAATGGAGAGATTTTCTGGACTGTCTCAGGCCCTAATCTCTCTGATGAAATTGTCTGACCACATTACATCTTCGACTGATTACTCGTAAGGATCATTACCACGTGACAAATGAGTGATAACGTGAATTTAGATCTGCACTTTTACTGTAGCTAAGCCACATAACAACAAACTAACCTAAGATGATCATGTTCTGCCTTCCACTGTCATTAGATTTGGGCAGCGGTTCCTAGTTTCCCAGGAAAGCAGTGAACAAAATGATTACTGACAGCAGATTTGATTTTGTTTCAACGATTTCTAGTTTTCCGGGAAAGCAGTGAACAAAATTATTACTGACAGCAGAATTAATTTTGTTTCAACAATTCCTAGTTTCCCAGGAAAGCAGTGAACATAACTAGTACAGACAAGAGAATTGATTTTGTTTCAACAATTCCTAGTTTCCCAGGAAAGCAGTGAACATAACTAGTACAGACAAGAGAATTGATTTTGTTTCAACAATTCCTAGTTTCCCAGGAAAGCAGTGAACATAACTAGTACAGACAAGAGAATTGATTTTGTTTCAACAATTCCTAGTTTCCCAGGAAAGCAGTGAACATAACTAGTACAGACAAGAGAATTGATTTTGTTTCAACAATTCCTAGTTTCCCAGGAAAGCAGTGAACATAACTAGTACAGACAAGAGAATTGATTTTGTTTCAACAATTCCTAGTTTCCCAGGAAAGCAGTGAACATAACTAGTACAGACAAGAGAATTGATTTTGTTTCAACAATTCCTAGTTTTCCAGGAAAGCAGTGAACATAACTAGTACAGACAAGAGAATTGATTTTGTTTCAACAATTCCTAGTTTCCCAGGAAAGCAGTGAACATAACTAGTACAGACAAGAGAATTGATTTTGTTTCAACAATTCCTAGTTTTCCAGGAAAGCAGTGAACATAACTAGTACAGACAAGAGAATTGATTTTGTTTCAACAATTCCTAGTTTCCCAGGAAAGCAGTGAACATAACTAGTACAGACAAGAGAATTGATTTTGTTTCAACAATTCCTAGTTTTCCAGGAAAGCAGTGAACATAACTAGTACAGACAAGAGAATTGATTTTGTTTCAACAATTCCTAGTTTTCCAGGAAAGCAGTGAACATAATTATTATAGACAGCTGATTTGATTTTGTTTCAACGATTTCTAGTTTCCCAGGAAAGCAGTGATCAAAATGATTAATGACAGCTGAGTTGATTTTGTTTCAGTGACTTGTAATTTCCCAGGAAAACAGTGAACAAAGTGATTACTAACAACAGTTGATTTTGTTTCAACGATTTCTAGTTTCCCAGGAAAGCAGTGAAAAAAAAAATTATTAATGACAGCAGAGTTGATTTTGTTTTACACGAAAGAAAATGCAAATTTCTTATACCAATTAGGCTGACATTGGGTTTTCAGGCTGCAAAGTCTGAGTATCTCCAGAATTCTGAGACACAAATTGAGTTCTATTTGGAATCTGGTGTTACCTTGAACAGCATTGATAAGGTTAAGACTTTTTATAGATTTCGTAAGAGACGTGGTTGGGGGACAGTTCATACTTCTTCATATTTGGCCGAACAGTAGTTTCGCTACTACTATGAATAATCTTTTGCACTTTTGTGATTCCGTTACTATATTTCAAAAGCTCCTTGCCAAATACTAATTACACACATGCATTGAAATTTAACCTGGATTTCATACAAATGTTTTAGAATTTATCGAAGTTTAAGCATTTTAGGTCGGAATCATAGGAGAACATCCCAGAGATATGTTATTTGATTTTACATTTCCTTAGTTTAAGAAAAAAAAAAAATTAATGCAACGTCAGAGGACTTTCTTGCGCCATTTCCCCCATCGATTTAAAACCTGCATTAAAAAAGAGACCCATTTCTTCACCTCTTACTCCCACCCATCAACTTCCTCCCTTGAAGAAAAAAAAAAAAACTCACATCTATGAGTCAGCATCCCATTATCTTTCATTTCCTGTCCTATCGCTAGTCTCTTCTGCTTCTACACCCCTCCCGAACTTCCCCTCCCTTCATCTCGAAGACGCCTTTTGATCTCATCTCCGTCTTTCGGCTTTCTTCACGATCAAACCTGATATGACCACCCCCCTCCCCCCCCCCAGTACGTGTCCCGCCCACTCGCCCCGTGACACCCAGTAGGGCGTAGGTTTGATGCCACCGCGATTGAGATGAGAATTTTTCAAAGAGATTCCTAGTTACCATCGCTTATGTTGCATCTTGTTTGCGGAATTTCTGTATTTGCTAGTGAAGCTTCAGAGAAAGGGAGATGAATCTCTCTCTCTCTCTCTCTCTCTCTCTCTCTCTCTCTCTCTCTCACGTGTTTGTTTACGGCGCTGTTACTACCAGGCATCTTCTTTTTACCGTTTCATTCGTTAGCAGCTAGATGTTTGTTTGTTCGTCGCTTGTCAGACGGAGCAATCATAGCGTCATTAGAGCAATTTGAACCTTAGCGCAGGTGTCCCCTCGAGCCGTATTTCCATGCAAACGATTCTCCCACGTGACTTCTCTCTCTCTCTCTCTCTCTCTCTCTCTCTCTCTCTTTCTTTGACAGGTTGCCAAGAGATGTAATTATCTATCCGGAAGACATACCCACGTCAATAGGGCAGTAATTACAGCCGTCATTATTGTTGAGTAGTAAAAATGTCAGTAGTAGTACGAGTCATAGTAACACCAGTAGTATCCGCAGATGTTGAGTAGTATTAGCGATCTGCCTTCGGCATTTCTTAGTAGGGGGAAAGCATGAGTAAGATAAGTCATAGTAGTAATGGTGGTACCAGCAGTAGTAGTAGTAACCGAGGTGTTGCTGATGCCAGAGTCTTTGCTGCGACACGGGCTCTTGCGCGGGCAGCCACTATTATTATTATTATTATTAATATTATAATTTCTTGCTAAGCTACAACTCTAGTTGGAAAAGCAGGATGCTATAAGCCAAGGGGCCCCAACAGGGAAAATAGCCCAGTG
Source organism: Palaemon carinicauda (assembly GCF_036898095.1). Taxonomy (NCBI): domain Eukaryota; kingdom Metazoa; phylum Arthropoda; class Malacostraca; order Decapoda; family Palaemonidae; genus Palaemon; species Palaemon carinicauda. The sequence goes on from NC_090729.1 coordinate 127,948,704, forward strand.
AGGAAAGGAAACAAGGAAAAATAATATATTTTAAGAACAGTAACATTAAAATAAATATTTCCTATATAAACTATGAAAACTTTAACAAAACAAGAAGAAAAGAAATTAGATAGAATAGTTTGCCCGAGTGTACCCTTAAGCAAAGAACTCTAACCCAAGACAGTAGGAGACCATGGTACAAAGGTTATGGCACTACCCAAGACGAGAGAACAATGGTTTGATTTTAGAGTGTCTTTCTCCTAGAAGACTTGCTTACCATTGCTGAATAGTCTCTTCTACCCTTACCAAGAGGAAAGTAGCCACGTAATCCAGAAACTGGTGGTGGTTACAAATTGGCTGTGAAACCGATGTATGAAGAAGCAAACGGCATTTGTGGTATGAGGGACTCGTGACTGTGCGAGTTTTGTTCTCTTACTTTTCTAAAAATATTTTAACACGACAGGAAAGGAATTTTTTTTCTCTTTAACTTCTGTTTTGTGAATAAAAGCGAGAGAGGAAAAATAACAGATGATGATTGGAGAAGTATCGTTTTAAAACCTCAAATTAGAGACGACTGGCGAAATCTAACCGAGGCCCTTTTCGTCGATAGGCGTAGGAGGAAATGATTATGATGATGATGATATGAAAATCTTAATACGTGAACCTGCAACTGAATTAATATTCTATTAAGATGATAGTCAAATGACCAACTAGAAATTAAATTATTGTTTGAATTATTTTAGAAATACACCTTCCAGTTCAGTGAACGTGGAAGGACTATGGAATGTCGCCGTATATTAATAATAATAATAATAATAATAATAATAATAATAATAATAATAATAATAATAATTTCACGGACATTTGCCGAGACTATGGAATTCCAAGCGAATGTGTAATGGCTTACATAAGCATAGCTGAAGAAGTGCATAAGGTCGTCTTCATAAGCATATGGAATTACTTGAACTAAACAACAACACAATTGCCTTACTCTCTCTCTCTCTCTCTCTCTCTCTCTCTCTCTCTCTCTCTCTCTCTCTCTCTTTCTCTCTCTCTCTCTCTGTGAATCAGACATCATCTTAATTTTCCTCTGAGACCGATTTCTGTGAAGAGGAATAATCTAATGAGGAGTCCCTAGCTCGTGTACAGCCATTAGATCAAAATGCTAGGTCCGTGGATCGCTCCCAGCCAACTGGGCTCATGGAAAAAGGCTTGGAGCTAGCAGCCTCATACCACGGATTTTCTGAGAAACTGGAAGAGTACATAATGTGGTTTAACCGCCCTCCCCATAAGGGATATGGCATTTGGTAATAAGCTTTTTTGACCTCTTTTTTTTAACCAAAGCGAAAATTACAAGAAATTTTATTCACTTGAAGGTGTTACTGTGTTGACAGTCGTGTATATAAGATAATACAATATATCAAAACGGTCTTTAAAATGCCATATTTTGGGGGATTTTCGGTCTCAAATAATTCTTTCTCTGTAACAACGAGCAGGCCTAATTATTCCGTGGCATAACTCTACAATGTGAGATGAAACTATGCTTATTGTTCACTGGGCAAATGATGAATTAGCAGGGAATACTTGAACAAAAAAAAAAAAAAAAGTCTTTGGTGTGCTCTGTGGTTCTCTACTTTTGATGATTTTCCGAATACTTATTAAATGGTGCCGCTGCGGTTAGTAACACAAAATATTGGAATTTGAACAATATGTTCATTCATATATCAAAACCTCTTTGGAATTCGTCTCTGAAACCAGTAGTTTTCATTCGCATCAATGAATTAGATCACCTGTAAAATATTCTATTTTCTTTAAAAATAGAGTAAAAGTATTCACATTTTTCAGAGGACCCTCAGCATTCAATGCTGTCCGTAAATTTTCTAAACGTCTTTTAGCTTAACCACGTTTAACTGCGCAGCGCATTCCATTGATTGCTGGGCCTTCACACCCTCCATACACCCCCCCCCCTCCTCCCCCCCCGTCCCAATATCATAATACTACCGCATAAGTGCTGGTGTCCCCATGTCCATAAGGGCGCTTCCGGGGTTCAAGATTTCATGCGATCGGGCCGGCCTATCATTCACATACACTGTCGACATACACTCGGCTTTTCTCGTTCATTTTGGCCGAGTGAATGCCTTATGCATTACTCATTGTTATTCATTCACAGAGAAGGGAGTGAGTGTGAGTTTGTGTGTGTGTGTGTGGGGTTGCTCGAACGGTCTCCCACTCGCTCTCATGTTGCATTATTGCCATCCGCGTTGTTGCCACATTGCAATACAGACTTGCCTTTTTCCTTTCCCAGACTTGTCTCTGGATTCCACAAACTTTTAAGAGCGAAGGCAAATCATTTAGCGCCTTGTGTCGATATGATTACGGCATCATTCAGAGTGCGACTGCCACTCTGTTGGCCTAGGACTCTGGCCCTATCGGAGACCTTAGTCATTGATATCGCAAGAATGCAACGACCTAGCAAAAGACGGCTGACTAGTTTTGTGAATGACAGGAGTAGTTGGCGTTGGTGGCGGTAGATGGCGCGTGTGGACGGGGACCGACAACCGGCGGTCCACACTACCATCATCACACGGCCCTCCACTTCTTACCTTGAACCATTTAAGTGAAGTAATATCAACGTAAGATTGCAAGTTCTGTAGACATAGTCAGTCTCTTTGGAATCATATTGGTCTCCTCCTGAGTGCCAAAATGTCACTCTAAAGATGCCAAATGACCATCAACGATTGCAAGGATGGTGGTTTAGATGCACTGGCAACCGTCTTCGGTGGCTCCCAGGCCAGGGTCGGGTGACGATCACGATGTGGAGGCTTCAGCGAGTCAGACGTACAGGTGACATCGTCGGGAAAAGACCTTGCGTTGGTCGTCCTACGAACCTCGGTGGGGGTAAAGGACCGGGTTCCAGGGCCCTTGGTCTTCTTTTTGGACACCTCGGTGGTTCTGGAATCCACGAAACGCCCGTAATCTAAAGAGGAATTCGGAGGTCGAGAAGCGATTTGTGGTGTACGAAGAGTGATGATGATGTGGGCTGAACCCGTGCAAGAGGTGATTCAGCACACACACAAGGAAGGGGCGAACGGGGCCCCTTTTAAAAAGTGCTCTATCGCCCTATTTCACTGCCGTGCCCTCTTCCCCTTCCCCCTTTCAACTCTGAGAGGGGCAGTCTGCGAGGTGCCCTTCGGACGGGGAGTGAAACACGTGATCAGACGGTGAGAGGACGAGAGGATTTGGAGAACGGCTCTAGGGGGTGGAGGGGGCCTCGATCCCCTTTTTTGGGGGGTGGAATCCCCTCGTACCGTGGGAAGAATTATTTTTTTCCTGTCTAGAAGATTTTAACGCAACAAAAGTGATACATTATGTCTGCCACGAAGTTTGGATGCTGAGCTTTCTTCAAACTTACATTGGAATTATATTTATAAAGAAAACTGCAAGAAAATCAAAGGAGAAATAGCAAGGATGTGGGTGGCTGCTGCTTCAACAGTTATTTATAGAGAGAGAGAGAGAGAGAGAGAGAGAGAGAGAGAGAGAGAGAGAGAGAGAGAGAGAGAGAGAGAGAGAGAGAGAGAGAGAGTGGTGGTCGTGGTTGAAGAGCACCGGCTGGCCGGGTCTACTGTACCCCCACCCTCTCCAGAACTCCCTTAATACACACCCTCCCTTTTTCTCCCCTCTCCCTTCCCTTCCCTGCCCCCTCCCCTAACACTCCTATTGGGCGTATGTAGCCTCTTGATACGCCTACACAGTAACGCAGCATATTTTCACGAACTGTAGTTGTGCATTTCAGTAACCCTAGTAAGGCTGGTCGAGGTGGCCGAGTGGCGTAAAGATATTAGGACCTTCGAGTCTTGTGGAATGTGAACGCAAAGTCCTGATCTGTGGATCAACCCACGTTAACGCAACCCACACCATCTACGCCCATATGAAAGTGCTCTCTCTCCTCTCTCTCTCTCTCTCTCTCTCTCTCTCTCTCTCTCTCTCTGACACATGAACACCAGATACCCAAATACGTACATATGTACACCCACCCTCTCTTACAGATATGTTACTTTATATGCGAAATGCTTTAGTCCTGCGCCTATTACTGTAATTCGCATTTGTTCTGGGATAGTTTAGAGATGAAGTTCAAAACTTCATTGTGGCTGTGTAGACTCTTTCCCTCTGCTTTTGTGCACATGTGTTCAGCGTGAACAACTGACACGTCACAGTAAGAGTTAAACGCACTCTCGCTCATCCTTTGATCCTCACAACATCCATGGATACAATCTATATATATATTTTCCTTTCAGTACGGCTCCAGACATACATTGCACATGCACAGTACATATTCAAGCACACACAACCACCTATCCACCCACATGGTATCCTACGCCATCAAATTCCACAGCTGGTGAGCCACTGGATATGTCCTCTTCTCATTTTGGTATGTTCACGAGATGTACCGTAGTGTGTGGCTCGTTGTTGACGACGGACGTGTGGGATTCTAATTGCCATATTTATGTGAAACTGTTTGATCATGTGAAGGAATTCTCTCCTCTCAGAAGATGGGGATATTCGTATAAAAGTGAC
>NC_090729.1:127958257-128000757 GCF_036898095.1 Palaemon carinicauda
TCGGGTATTATTTCAGTACGCCAATTGTGTTTTTACGTTAGATATTTTTATATATTTAGAAGAATTAGCTGGCTATATTAGCCTACGTAAGATAGGTAGTTGCATTATTTGTTTATTATTTAAATTGTATTTGGGCACAGTCGAATTTCTTTTAATTAATCATATTTGCCAAGAGACTCATTCATAATCCTACATTGAGGTACAATTACAAAACGCGTTTGTTGTTATGTTTAAACAATTAAAGTAGCAACTAATGCCTAAAAGGAGAATAATCCAGAAGGATTAAAAAAGTATTAACGGAAATCAGATCACAATTTTCAAGAAGCGACAGATACTTCTAAAAGATTTAAGATACTCTCAACTTTAGGTACGTTTTTAAATATTTTTTTAAACATTCTTTTCACAATATATTTATCAATGGGAAATTATTTAAATCCAATTCTCTCTTGTACAATAAGTGATTTAGAAAATATGTCTTTAATAATAATCTTTTCATTGGTACGTTCAGAAACTTTCTAACCAAACCTTAACTGTAAAAGAAGTGCACATGTTCTTCTGAGGACTCCAACCGAAATATAATGTAGTCATTCTTCTGCACTCTATATTTGAATGGGTGACCGACAAGGAATACTGGTTGCTGTCGGCATATAAGCCATCCGAGGGGGAATAGACGCGTGGTAGCAATCGCTAACCAATTACTGTAATTGATGGACGGTATAGTAACACTTAGCGTCTGATGGAACCTCCGGTTTAAATGGAGAAATATATTGATGTAATTTATATATATATATATATATATATATATATATATATATATATATATATATATATATATATAAAAATAAATCAGCCGTTACTAGTCCACTGCAGAACAAAGGACATCTTCAACTTGCGTCTGTTTATAGTCTTTCTTTGCCAGTCCACGCCCGCAAACTTCTTTAGTTCATCGATCCACCGTCTTCTCTTTCTTTCTATGGTTCTTTTATATATATGCGACTATTTATTTATCAGATTGTATTTATTATTTGTTTGCAAGAAGCATGAAAGAAAATAGCCTTTTCATGGGTTGATTGAGGCAATATGCTTTCTGTTGGAGAAGGATCTTGTGCGGGTAGTGGGGTTTAACGTGCAAATGATGAGCATTTTTCTCTTTACCTTGGTGTGACTTTTAACTGTGTTAATCTTGAGTCCCCTTTTCTCAAATTTGAAGAGGCGGAAATTTTTGAATTATTTCATAGTAAGTAATGGGTTATAAAAAGTAGTTGTTGATGAGCACCTTGATATTGAGTTTATATAAGATTAACAAGCTTGTTGCTTATGCAGATGATGCTACTCTCTTTGCATCAACCGCATCTCCTAAGTGTAGAGGTATGGTTTTTGAGATATCTAAGGATTTAGACTTGCCCTAACAAGATCTTTTCATTGTCAATGATTTTGGATTACAGATTGAATTTTAAAAATCACATTCCATCTCTTTTCCTTAATAGCAAAATATATCTGAATATGAGTAGATATATCAAGATTTTTGGGAACTGCCCATTTTGCCATTTTGAGGATTTATCCCCCTTTTTTTATCCTGCTGTGTTTGAAGTATTCCTCTGTATGCTCTTATGTCTCATCTCAAATTGGATAAAAACTAAGTTTTTTTTTTTTTTTTTTTTTTTCAATTCCTTATACCTGATTCGAATATTAATCTCTGGCGCCGTAGTTCAATCTTTCAATGTTTTTATAATACCTTCCTTTGCATCAAATTACCCCAGACTATATCATCCGCTACGTACTAAACCTACTAAATATGTAATTTGTAGAAATCTTACATTTTCATCCATGGAGTTGAGTATTACACTGTATTGGGGAAGTTTTGTTCTGTATCGTACAAAATACCAAACATCTGAATCAATTGAACTTCGGAAGTTCAAACTTGGTGCATTTTTTTTTTCTTTTGCAGATTGCCATGAGTCTTATTTCACAGTTTATCGGTTTATTAATTGAAGTGTTATTCATAGTATTTTATATCTTTTCGTTTATAGTTTCATCTGTATTTCTACGTATATTTTCCGCATTTGGCTACTTTCCTTGCTGGGACATTGCGGTGGTAGCTAGGGTTGCAATGATAACAAAAATAATAATAATAGTAATAATAATAATAATAGTTTTTACTGTATAGGGGCATACCCACAATTTGTCAGATGAAAGATGAATGTGGCAGTAACTTATGGTGTTGGTTTTTCATGAGCCAGTCCTTGATAGGGGAAAAGCTTTATATATATATATATATATATATATATATATATATATATATATATATATATATATGTGTGTGTGTGTGTGTGTGTGTGTGTGTATGCGTGTGTTTTGTTAGCTGACTTCCATTAAAAGGCTTTGCTATTTTACATGATGTAATCATAACAAATACTACTTAATGTCATTACTGTTTTTGAAATAAATGGTAACAATATTGAGCCTTGTGACTCATTTACAAAAATTGTCAAATCGTCAAATGATATTTAATTAATCGCACTATGTCAGTTAAGACATTTTATACAAGAGCAAGTTGAGAAAGACTGTTGAACGTGGTTTCGGAGTAACTGGATTGTTTATGTGAATAATTTATAATGGAGTAATTTAAATAAAAGAAGTGAAGGTCGCCATATTTAGTTTTTTTTTATTACAAATGTCGTTTTTAAACTCGAATTGTGGATGAACCCCTTTACAGTAAAAAACTATTATTATTATTGCTATTATTATTATTGCTATTATTATTATTTCATCTTTTTTTCAATTCCTTATTCTTTATTCTAAATGTCCAATTATAAAGCGTTCCGCTCTTGAAGACGAAGGAAATACATCCAGAGGTTACTCCAAGTGTACATTAGTACGTCTGTATTTGATCAGCTGTTCTTGCATGGTCAGCCCACCCTTTAGGTTTATAGTTTCACTTCTTTCTGCAGCAATATCGCTTCGCTGTTATTTCTTCACACTTCTCTTATTCTTTTATTTATTCTTTTATCTTGCATAAACAAAACCAAAACGAAACTTGTCCCAGATATGAAGTCAAGCTTATTTCCGTTTTATTCATATCTTTATTTTTACGGCTTTATTTTTTACTATAGATGTGACATCACCATCATCATCATCATCATCATCATCATCGTCCTTCCCTTCGTCATCCGTGACTCAAGTCATATGATGTTACACTCCACGCCCAGCTCTACTTGAGTGCGTTGATGTCACATACAGGGGCGGGGGGGGGGCGTGGATAATATAGGAGTCCTGTCTCCATGTTTGTTTTTTTACCATTCATATTTTTATATAAAGATGGGAAGCAGTAGAAATTATTATTATTGTAGATTTATAAATATACAGTATATATATATATATATATATATATATATATATATATATATATATATATATATATAGAGGCGAAACAGCAGAAATTATAATTATTGTTGTTAATCAATTTTGCCATGTTTTTTTTATGATGTAGATTTTTTATATGTAAAGAGGGGAAGCAACAAAAATTATTATTGTTGTTAATTAATTTTTCTCAGGAGTATAGAATTTTTTTTGCCATGGCTCTGTTGGATTTCTGTTACGTATGGCGTGCGTGCAAATTAGGAATCTAACCATATATTCCTCCCCATACCCCTATTCTATGGAATTTATAAATACTGATAACAATAATCAGAACGGTAACTCCTCCTTCTCGTTGTTATTATTACTTCCGTCAACGATGTTGGAAGGAGGTTATGTTTTCGCCCCTGTGTGTGTGTGTGTGTGTGTTTGTTTGTTTGTTTGTGAACAGCTTCATGCCCACAATTTTAACCGCAGAGTAATGAAACATGCAGGGATTAATTTTTATGGAAATAGCTGGAAATTATTAAATTTTGAAAGGTCAAAGTCACGTTCAAGCAAAATGTCCACTTCAAATAATAAGCCATGAGTTTGGACATCGTTGTCACAGAGACTCCAAACTTGGTTCATATTTGCCTGTATAAAAAACGACGCCAATTAATACATGTTAAGGTCAAAGGTCAAGGTCGAGATATAATCTGTCGCGGCGGAGGTCTGCGCTCTACTGAGTGCCCCTCTAGTTATTATTATTATTATTATTATTATTATTACTTCTTCCAACAATCGTTTCTTGTACCTCGATTATAACGCCATTAACAATTCCTCTACCATTCCGTAGAAGCTTGAATGGACCAGATCGTGGCAGCGGGGCAGTAGCAACGCCCTTCCTAAATACCCAAATAGGGTACAAACTGACAGCGGGGGACGGGATACGCCCCTACTCCCATCTGCTCCCCATTATTTAGCTATCAGAAAAACTTTTGTTTGACCGTAGTGTGTAGGAAATATGTACTGCGGTATTATCCCGTTTTGTTATATATACTGTATATATATATATATATATATATATATATATATATATATATATATATATATATGGGTCCCTAGAGATTGTAAAAGAAGCAGTGGAGAGAAGAGAAGACGATGGATTCACGAACTGGGTAAGTTTGCGGGCGTGGACTAACGCAAAGACTATAAACAGACACATAGGGAAGGACGTCTGAGGCCTTTGTTCTGCTGTGGACTATTAACGGCTGATGATGATGAATATATATATATATATATATATATATATATATATATACATATATATATATATACATACTGTGTATATTGGTAGATCTATATATTTTTATATATGTATAAATACAATGCGCTTAAGCGCATGTATCGTACCATACGCCCTTTTCCCTTAAAGATCGCTCATAAATAGCAGAAGGAAGGGACAGGACATTGTCCTAGAGACTGACCATATATACATATGATCAGTGCTCAAGCCCCCAATCTAGGACCAGGGTGAGCTAGGCAATGGCTTTCGATGACAGCAAGTAGTTCTAGAGTCTCCCCAAAGGTGAGGTTGAAGACACCATGAAACTATCGAACTCCCGTCCAACAGATAGTCAAACAGGGATGTTTCTAGTAGTTTATCAGTGGTAGCAGCAAAAAAGTTAAAATCTTTAGTTTCTTGAAGTGTTTCTCATGACCCCAGCTGATGCTGGTATTCCTCTGTTACTGGTTGAACTTGTGAGCGTTAGTTCTGGATCGAATGTGGTTCCAGAAATCGTCAGCCCACTGAATGCATATTGAAATACTCATAAAATATATGTATACATAAAATAGAAGAAAAATTTGAAGTGTTTAAATGAACTGTGTGCTAGTAACCTATCCATATTATGGAAAATATGATGACCCTGGGGGGGGGGGAAGCGAATATGGTAAATAAATATGACTGGATGGATCGGTCTATTTTGAGATGGTTCCTTCATGTGGAGAGAATGACATGCAATAAGTTAGTGAGAAGAGCGTGTGGTTAAGAAGTGGGGGAACATGGGAATGCCTAGAAAGAAATGGATAGATTGAAAGAGAGGACAGTGGTATTCATACGTCGGCTTGTTATACAACGTCTCTAATCATTTAGGATTTAGTAGTAACAGGATGAATTTGACAATAACTGTTTCGTTCAATACTTATAAGCCACTCTGTAAAGGGTGATAACTTCTTAATTTTAAAGGAATAATGTAAATCGGTCTAGTATTTTTCTCATCAGGCTGTTTCCCGTAACAGTTGGTGCTTCAAGATAAGAAAAAGAAAAAATAAATAACGCCGACTGCTGTATTTTAATCTTTAAACTGCTGAATTGTGCTGACTAATTCCAAAACAGCAGACACTTCACACCCTTATACAAGTCTCGTCAGCAGTTGGTATTCACTTACATGGCCTAAAGACTCCCTTTGAGACTAAACAGCATTTCCCACCCCATCGGACTACATTAAAGAGCAATACCAATATTAAAGAGCAATACCAATCCCTTGCGGTGTGTCACACACAAGACGGTTTAAACTTTTAAGACAATTACCTTGGTTTGAGGTAATATGCATGGTTTCAAGGGAATTTTAAGGTAATTCTAAGGTGATTTAAGTTGTTTTATCTTCAAATTTAAGGAAATAGGAAACTATTTGCTAATCTAAGGTAAAAAGCAGCCACATCGAAGGTAATGGCAAAATGCTAAAGTTTAAACCCTGCACACACACGGGTGACTAGGCCTAAGGAATCTCCCGGAGACTAAGCATTTCCCTCCTCATCGGACTACATTAAAGGCCGGTACATTGCTGTGTCATTCACCACTTACAAAGCAGCTCTCTGTAGATAAATTTCAGTGTCATTTAACATAAGGAAGGTTTGCGTGAGATGGAAAGGGGATGGTTTATATGAAGTTGATGTTCAGGTAATGTAAAAGGTTAAGGATTCACTGTGGGTGGTAAAGTGATCTTTTGGCGGTGATTTAAAATTTACAGTGTGAATTCAATTGAAATATTTTAATTATTATCTCATATCCTTTGCAATGCCGATGTTTTTGTGTGCGTCTCTTGTGGTTATTATTATTTTAACCACAGTATTCTATATATATTCAGTATTTCATATAAAGTATGTAGCTTATTCTTTATTGCTTTATTGCCTTTCTACACTTGGCTGCTTTCCTTATTGGAGCCCTTGGGCTTCTAGCGTCCTACCTTCCCAACTAGCGTTATAGCTTGGCTAGTAATAATTTAAATCCCAGCTGGTGTAGTATTTGTTTTGATTGTATAGTTTGAAGTTCACTACATGAGACTAATTGGGAATTATTCGTTCCAGGAAAGAGAAAAGTTTAACTTACTTTAAACTGAAACCTGCCGAATATTAGCGATTTATAAACGCAAGCTCTATCTTGCAAAGGGGTAGGTGTTGAGGATTATGTTTAAGGAATTCCGACGTGTCATGTTAAATATCAACTCTTCGCAGTGGCTTTAAGTAAATTGCAAAATTGCAGATTTGATGACATGGAGAACGCTGTTTACCTTTCTGTCACGGATTTCAAGTTAATCGTATGGATGCAGTTCTGTGTAAGTAGCCTCTCTCTCTCTCTCTCTCTCTCTCTCTCTCTCTCTCTCTCTCTCTCTCTCTCTCTCTCTCTCTCTCTCTCTCTCGATGATTTAATTGAAATCTGTTTCGTGATTCTTGTTGCCGTCTCGAAAAGTTGATGTTTTAAAAGATATGATATATGGATAATTATTTTTTTTTCAACAAAATGATTCCTAACTGATATGTTAAAAGAAAAAAAAAAGAATAATATATGGATTATTCTTTTTTTTCTTCAACATATCAGTGAGACTCATTTTAAATCGTGAATATGATTATTAATTCATACTTGCATAATATCATATGACTATTTTGCTAGTTCCTGATAGATCTAATTTCTCTCTCTCTCTCTCTCTCTCTCTCTCTCTCTCTCTCTCTCTCTCTCTCTCTGAATACATTAACAGGAACTAATTATAAAAAGGTTTCTATAGTTATAACCCTCCCGTCTGTGACACCCAAAACGTATGAATGTAAGGTTCAATATCCTGTTCTCTTGCTCAATTCTTCCTTATTTCAATTTAATTATAACTTCTATGGAGACAGTAATGATTAAGCCACAAATATTGATTAACCCGTTATTTATAGTTTCTGATTTTACTAGGAATTTAACAGAGCGAATATTGTTGGAAGTTAAATGCGAGAACAGGATTAGAAACGAAACTATAAGAGAGATTACTCGAGTGCCATATGAGGTGATCTTTCTTGGGGAGTACGATGAGCAAGGCCAAACCATCTCCATCTACTCCTCACCATGATCTCATTCAAATATGGCACTCGAGTCTTCTCCTTTTTCTACATCTTTTCCCACTTCTATGAGGTGTGGGGCAGAGGTAGATGGAGAAAGCTGACCAGAAACATCGACCCCACATAGAAGTGGGAAAAGATGTAGACAAAGAAGAAGACTCGAGTGCCATATTTGGATGAGATCATGGTGAAGGGTAGATGGAGATGGTTTGGGCATGCTCTTCGTACTCCCCAAGAAAGATCACCTCATCAAATTTTTAATTGGGCTTCACAAGACACTAGGAGAATTGAAAGACCCAGGCCTACATGACTGAGGACTATGGAGAATGAAGTAGGAGGTGGTGAATGGAGTAGTATAGAATTAAAAGCTCAAGATAGAGACGACTGGCGAAATCTAACCAAGGCCCTTTGCGTCAATAGGCGTAGGAGGAGATGATGATGATGAAGAATGTTTAAATAATTGAGCATATAGCTATCATTTTCCCATTATAACACATCTTTATTTCGTATATCCTCTGTTGTTTATATGTCCTTGTGGGAGTGCATATTCTATCAGTGCTGACGAGGAAAATAGTTCCCTAATTGGCAAAAATTCCTGATATGATGGATGTGGTGACGTCACAACCCGGATGTAGAACACCTCGCGAACCATATCCTAATTTTTGAAAGCTAAATGTTCTATCCGTGTGTGTGTGTGTGTATATATATGTGTATATATATATTTATATATATATACTGTATATATATATATATACATATATATATATATATATATATATATATATATATATATATATATATATATTGATTTTTATATGCAAATACCAATTATTTCTCCGGTCTTTAGAGCCCTCTTTTAGAAACTAATTCATCATATGACTTTTATTTTACTCTTCTTAAAATATTCTATTTTTCCTCGTTTCCTTTCCTCACTGGGCTATTTACACTGTTGGGGCTCCTGGGCTTAAAGCATACTGCTTTTCCAACTAGGGTTTTAGCTTAGCAAGTAATGATGATAATAATAGAACTGATTATATATATATATATATATATATATATATATATATATATATATATATATATATATATATATATATATATATATATATAGTGTAGAAGAGATATGTAATACCCCGATCAGGTCACTATGAGGTCATACTCCATTATTCTTAGAGGTCACATTTTTTTTTTTAAATCAGGGAAATCCAACGTGATGATAATTTAAAGAAATAATTACATGTCAGTCAAAATCGGAAAAAAAAAAAACACGTAGTTCATTATGGGAACACGAGCTGATTGGGAGATGATTAGAATTCCGGATCATGCCAAAGAAATTGCATCACGTTTCAGTTAAGGATGTTGCGTTGTTAGTGTAAGTTTAGGATGGTTAGGATAACTCATTATTATTAACTTCAGCTTTATGTGCTTGTCTGGGATGCCTGTGTGTTTATAACAATAACTTAGGAAGCCGTCTGTAGGTGTCTGTGAATGTATTGAAAGTTTTTAGTTGTCTGTGAAATGTTATTGATCCGTTTGCCGTTATAAATGTTATTAAACATTTTTCTTATTATTATTATTATTATTACTACTACTACTACTAGGTTAGATATTGTTATTCTACTACTACTACTACTACTACTACTACTAGTTAAACTACAGCCCTAGTTGAAAAAGAAGCAGGATGCTATAATCCCAAGGGCTCCAACAGAATAAAATAGCCCAGTGACGAAAGGAAATACGGAAACAATAAACTAAGGGAGAAGTAATGTACAATCAATATAGACTATTTTAAGAACAATAACATCATTAAATAGATCTATCATATATAAACTATAAAGAGACTTGCGTTATTCTGTTCATCACATAAATGTTCGCTGCAAGTATTGGAAGTATAATATCAGGACGAAGTTCTGATTTATGTTGATAAATGTTTTAACTTTGAGGATTTATAGACTAGAAAAAGAAGCCATCTCTCTCTCTCTCTCTCTCTCTCTCTCTCTCTCTCTCTCTCTCTCTCATGGCGTTGTTGTAACCCATTCAGTTAGCAATCTGAGTGGCCTGTACTGTCGGCTCTTGGTAAAAACGAGGTGGGCTAAATGGCGGAAACGCAATGAGTCCCTGTCCACCTCAGATTGGAATTATGTACCTTGTTGTTAGTCGACTGATGCGGGTCGCGACTGTGGTTAGTAAAGAGATCTAAAGAAAAGAGTGTCCGATTCTCCTTCAAAATTTTAAGTAAGCCACATATCTATCTATTCGATTTATCTATTTTATATGTGGATTTGTGTAAGGCAAGGCAATAAATCAATGCCCGAAATTAAACCTGAAATTTGAACATTTTCGGCTTAGAATAAGTGTTGAATTCGTTATAGTTTGTCGCAGTTAATAAATTAGTTTATATGCTTTTTATTTCTTAACTTTGGAAATATATAGTTTCAATAAGAGGGTTTTCAAGGAATCAAACAAATTGTTTTTTTTTTTTTTTTTCATATAGGTTAGATATTCTTATCCTTCAATTGAGCTGCCGACCCTGCTATATAGTAGGACTAAGAAGGTTTTAAGGAAAAACAATAACAAAGTAAATCAATCAAACATGTAATGGAAAGCAAGGAAACCGACAGAAGGTGCGAGACGAAGTTAGGAGGCGAAGGAACCACGCGGAAATATAGTAGAGAGGGATTTTGGGGGTTGAGGAGAGAAGCCACGCTGGAGAAAATGCCAGCTAAGGTGTAACTTTTGTTACGTTTTCGCCTGTAAACCCCTCTTTGTGTTCAAGGTCTCTCTCTCTCTCTCTCTCTCTCTCTCTCTCTCTCTCTCTCTCTCCCTCCCCTACCGACATGAAGGTAACCGAGTCTTTCCTGCGGTCATAAAATTTTGTCCTTTCTCTCTGTCGTTTCTTTCCAACTGAACCATGACTGTGCAGCTCTTCCTTCAAACTACTTTTTAAAACTTGGACTTAGAATACCTTGAACTTCTAAACCTGACGAATGGTAGCTGAAAAATATTCTATAGACATTTATGGAATATCTAGATGCTTAATAAACGCGAATAATGTGGTACTTAATCGACTGAATTATAGAAAAATTAGCATCTAACGCTAGACGAACTTCAGGCCAGTCGACAGGCATTACTTTTACGTAATGTCATTTTGGCCGATTTAGCATGACGGTTAACTAAAGAAATCCTTTAGATGTAAATTACATAGCCAGGATCTGATATGATTTTGGTGAATGTTTATTTAATCATCCCACGGAATTTAGAAAATTTGATGTTTATTGGGTCTTCGTTATTGATCTCAGTTTTATATGATTGCACCATTTTTACATAATTGACTCTAGGTAAAATGTGTACTTGGGTAGATGAAATTGCAATGCATTTGATTTATTATTATTATTATTATTATTATTATTATTAATAGCCAAGTTGCAACCCTGATTTTAAAAGCTGGATGCTACAGCTCAAGGGCTCCAATTTTATAATCCAATACAGATAATTACTATGTATGTTTAATTAATCCAAATTGGAACTTCTTTCCGTTCCTTTGAACTTTTAGCTTGCAAAATTTGAGTATCTCCCCACTGATTATTATTAAACCGGCAATTTTCTCATCTTAAGCCACGCGTGTTTCATTCAATAACCTCTCATGGCTAGTGTTATATGAAGCGCTGTGCCTTTGACTTGGAGATTTCGTTTATTACAAATCCTTTTGGAGTTGATAGTTTTTCAGACACGCCTCTTGAGACACTTGTTGGCACTCAGTGCCGGCAATCTCAAAAAATAAATTGTTCCATGGTCTAGTAGAATAAGAATGGTCTGAGAATACAGTAACATAGGCCTACTGTGATTAATAGCGAAAGGATGTATTTAACTTATACGAATGGTTAAATCTTTTCTTACTATATTTTTCATGAGTGAAATATACACTTATAAGCCTATATTTTGGAACCTGAGTCTATGTATTTTAATTGTGCATTGTTAAATTAGGTATAAAATCAATTTTATCCCTGCCTCTGCACGCATCCTCTTTTCGCCGTTCTTCGGTCAACTGTCTAATTCTTTGTAAACCGTGATGTCAGCCAGTTTAATTTTTCTAGATCGGGATGTTAGCCACAGTATATTTTCTAGACCCTGAAGTCATTAAGTCTAATTTTTCTTTACCGTGATGTCAGCCACAGTATATTTTTTCTAGATCCTGATGTCAGCCACTTTCTATTTTTTCTTTACCGTGATGTCAGCCACAGTTTTTCTTGATACCACTCTAATTTTTCTAGAGCCTGATATCAGCCACGGTCTAAGTCTTTCGCGACCCTGATGTCAGCCACGGTCTAAATTTTTCCAGACCCTGATGTCAGCCACGGTCTAAATCTTTCGCGACCCTTGATGTCAGCCATGTTTTTCAAAGACCCTTTTTGGATCACATAGCTGTTTTGTTAAACTTCGCCCATTCATCCTGTCGACGCAAGACCAATTTTACAGGATGTTAAACATGAAGGATGTGCCTCTAAGGACTTTCTCCCTATTTAGGAGTGTCGGTAATTATTCCATGACACGCTTCATAGCAAGAATACATAACGTGAGCATTTTGGATAACTGGGCGTGTATTACAACGTGAGCATTTTGGATAACTGGGCGTGTATTACAACGTGAGGATTTTGGATAACTGGGCGTGTATTACTACATGAATTCCTTTGAAAGCGTAAGCTGCATGTATACGTTCGCGTATGCATACTGTACACACACACACACACACACACATATATATATATATATATATATATATATATATATATATATATATGTGTGTGTGTGTGTGTGTGTGTGTGTGTGTGATGGGAAGTAAATTGATAAAAGTATTTAATACTTCGTAGTTTTGTTAAGTATTTGATAGTAGTTCACCAAACGTTCAGCTGGGCTCCACAAAACACTGGAAGAGTTGGAAGACCCAGGCCTATATGTCTGAGGACTATGAAGTTTAAAGTTGGAAATGATGAAAGGAGAAGTATTAAATTAAAAGCTCGAGAAAGAAACGCCTAGCTAAATCTAACAGAGCCCCTTGCGTCAATGGGCGTAGGGGATGATGATGATGGTATATTTGTTATACAGAACGTGTTTAGGATATAGGTAAATCCTGACATAACTTATCACTATGAGTTTCTCTTTGTTGTGATATGTGTTCATTTTAGTGTTTATAGTTATTAGGGTGATTAGTGGCTGTAGAAATACAAGTAGATATGGATTAATTAATATCCATAACCAATAAAATTTCAAATAGCTTTAATGTTAATTATGAAAACGAAAAAGGTTATTGCCATTTATCTAATTACATTGCCGTTGATTTATTCTACTTGGAGAGAGAGAGAGAGAGGGGGGGGTAAGGATAACGTGGTGTAATTGTGTCCCACTTGTACATAAACAAACTAACGGCCACTTTAACATGGGAAATGACATTCAGTTGAATATCCACCAGAAAAAGATCCTATTACGAAGCCGAGGAAGAAGTATGATGCCGAATTTGTTAGAGGATAAGGAGGAAGCCCTGGGCGGAAGTAGGCTACGAGCCTACGACAAGTGGTGGGGAGCTCATAGGCCTACAGAAGGAAAGGCTCGGGGAAGGAAGGAGGCGGCTCAGCACAGGGCGATGCCCACATGGTCTAAGCCCCATATTCTCTCTCTCTCTCTCTCTCTCTCTCTCTCTCTCTCTCTCCTCTCTCTCTCTCTCTCTCTCTCTCTCTTCGGATGTTTTTTATGACTACGAGGGGGAACAGTTTGTTGGAAGAAGCGAAGCGTGGAGAGCAGATAGAAAATAGGAGGAAGTGTATGGAATCCGACGTCGTCCTCTCACAGGAAGGGGATAGTTGAGTAGGCAGGGCAGGAAGAGTAAGTAAGGAGGATGCCACAGGGAGCCCTTCTCTCTTTTGTCCCTCCGGGAGGGAAGGGAGGGAGGGTCAGGTGGTGAGTAGGGGATATAGGGGCGTTTGCCTATAGAAATTGGACCAGAAGTACTGTGGGCGGAGAGAGAGAGAGAGAGAGAGAGAGAGAGAGAGAGAGAGAGAGAGAGAGAGAGAGAGAGAGGAATTCTTTCATGGGGATAATAGAAGTGACACCAATATGCTGTGGGGAGAGAGAGAGAGAGAGAGAGAGAGAGAGAGAGAGAGATGGCTTTCGTAATCTTATCCGGGGATGTGATTTGGGACGTCGCTATGAACTAGAAAAACACAAATCAAAGAGAATTATATCCCTTTTTGTATTATTAAAAGTTAGTAAATCCTTAACCTCGTATAAGACTGATGTCAACAGGATTACTTTAATAATTCCCAGTTTTCATACGGGCGTATTAAAAGATAGTTTTATATTTCCCTTGTTTTTTCTGCTACACAATGTCCATGTCCAGAGTTTTATCAGTACATAGAGGATACCTTGACGTGGTGAAACAGTTTGTGTATCGCCATGATCAGCAAAGCTGTACTAGTCTGGGCCTCCCATACTAGGTTGATTTGCTGCGAACGAACAGATTAAAGTCTGCCACTATCACGAATCCGCGGTGGCCAGCGTGGCGATGGAAACTGGCCAAACCCCCGACATGGTTAAGTACATGTCTGAGGCCTTTGTCCTGCAGTGGACTAGAAACGCCTGTATGTGTTGTTGGTCATAAAAACTAAGTAATGACAAAACACTTAACTCTCTTAAGTATATGTTGTAGTAAAAAAAAAAAAAATTAAGCTCTTCATGCATAATGAACGTCATATCCACTCATCAGTGAATCATGCTGTTGTGAGACTGACGAGTTGCGTTAGAAATGCAAATTTGATCCAATGGAACATTTCCAGAAATATTTTCTTAATGTGTTATGATTGATATTTTTTATGTACCCTGAACGTTACAACTATTTTTTTTTTCTGGGGGGGGGGGTTATACGTGTATTGGACGAGGGACGAAGTATCCTTATTTTGAGTAATAACTTGTTTTATAACGACGCTATTGGTACTGAGGCCTGTATGTCCACAGAAATACTGCAATCTGACTAAAATTTTGGATTTTCTTGGGACTAGTGTGGACCTTTTTATATTCAGCGTAGAGTTTCAAGAAGTTATAAAAAGCTAACCTATTCTGGAGGTTGCTTTTTATGAAAAGGAATTTACGATACCCACATGAACTTGAGAAGGAATCCAATATGGCAGCCATTATCGGAATTTAGGGTATTTCATATGGTAACCATTGCCAGAGCTTAAGGAATTCTATCAGTGGAACTTTGGGAAGATTATTTCTTGGATGGTATAGGAGCTTCTCTAAATAAAAAAATTTTTTTGTTCAAAATAAACATTTAATTGTAAAAGCTTTGTAAATCAGGAGCTAACGACTTTACTACTGAAAAGAATTATCCAATAGAATATCTCGATGTGTCAGTCACTTACCTAAACCAACTGGAAATACATAATGTATATACAGTTATGTATTTTTTTGTATTCATCTTAAGTTACAGAATAGAATAGCACCTTGACAGGGAATGCAGTTAGTTGAATAAACGACTATGAGAAAGTAGCTGTATTTACTGTAATGCTTTGCTAATCTAACACACTGTAGAGAGAGATGGTGAAAGCTATTACAGTTTATTACTTTAAGTGATATACGTAAGTTAGAAAAAATATATTGGGTCTTTGAGAGAGAGAGAGAGAGAGAGAGAGAGAGAGAGAGAGAGAGAGAGAGAGAGAGACTTCGAGGAATCTATGGCGAGAGCAGAAACCAGAGAAGAACGAGATTGGATGTTTTAGCTGCGAGGTACTGCAGCCTAACACGAGGACCCACTTCAGCCTCCCCCCTATCTTTCTCTTCCCCCCCTCTTTCTCCTCCTCCCTCATTCTCCCTCTCCCTCCCACACTCCATCTCCTCCTTTTCCCGCCTCCCGACCGCTTGAGTTGATAAGTACCGTACATGAGTGTACCATGTTGGTATGTCTGGAATGCAGAGAACAACTCTACGGGAAACGAACTCCAGTTTTCACGCCTAGTTGCCTGCCACATACCACGGATTTAGGGTCTTGAACCAGACTTTCGAATACTGTTATGCTTCCACAGTCTGGAGAGAGAGAGAGAGAGAGAGAGAGAGAGAGAGAGAGAGAGATGGTGGATTTTGCATTCAAACAAGGGATGTAATTTTGCAGTCTAAAACAACAAACGAAGCTGTTAGTGGTACAACAATCACTGCTATTAGTTAACATGTTGAGTTTCTCTCTCTATCTCTCTCTCTCTCTCTCTCTCTCTCTCTCTCTCTCTCTCTCTCTCTCAGAACAATATAGTTTTCAGCACTGGTATTGCCATCACCCATTTTCAAATTAAACTCAGTTGCCACAATTCATTGGTTTTGCTTAAGATTCTTGAATCATTCGCTAACGGTAAATCCCCGTTAACGTGGTATGATGAAGAAAGAAACAAAACTCCATGATGGCAATAGTCGGGGCCTCCTCCTCTTGATCCCTCCCTCAGACCGACACCGACAGCGAACACAGGTTGGGAACTTGCCAAATCAGATGTTTATAAGTCCCTTTTTCATTTGGGTCCCATTTGATCATTATACTCGTCATATGTTCTTAACATGAGTTGGATTTCATGCCAGTGCTGTGGCCCAAAGACCAGGGAAAGTTTCCTCGAGTGATCTAAAGTATTTGGTACCGATAAGGGTCTCGGGCCCAACGAGATGGCAACACCGACTGGGCTCTGGAATGCAGTGCCAACATACTTCTTGAATTTTACCCTCCAGAGCGATTTGACGGTTTTATATGGCTTTCCGAGGGAACAACACACCGCCGAATTATTATTTTCGTGTTTCGTCCAGGAGAAATGGCGGTTGTCCGCCTAGAAATGTGGCAAAAGTTAAGTCGAAAGTGGCACGGTGGTCGAAAGATGGCGGAGAGTAAATCAGATGCCAAGTACCGTGGTGGCTTCAAGTCTCCACAGACACAGGCTATACACATGAGCATCTCTCTCTCTCTCTCTCTCTCTCTCTCTCTCTCTCTCTCTCTCTCTCTCTCTCTCTCTCGGATGAATAATATAGGTCGGAATTTCGAGAGTTTATTGACTGATCGAGCGATAGTTAGCGTTGCATCGAGTATGAGGTAAATGGCGGGGTTGTTATACTAAGTGTTAGAAGAGTTCGCTGGTTTTCTATTGTGAATATTTGTTCACTGTAAGACACAATTAATTTTTTACATTCACATACGTTAAATTTCAGGCTTGACACTACTGCTACTTATTAGCACGTCTAATGCTTCCTGGATATTCTATAGTTATTACATTGAAAAGGGTACAAAATGTTAATAATAGTAAATTTGATTTAAAGAATTTTGTGAATTATGCAATTAATCTCCAATACAGATTATTCATCTTAAATAGCAGAGGTAATTATTCATAACGGCTTTCTTAGGTTTACTTAGTAAATTAAAAAGATATTGCTATAAGTACTGTTTTGTAACATGTGTAATTTGGTGTTCACACATACACAAATATATATGTATATATATATATATATATATATATATATATATATATATATATATATATATATGTATATATATATATATATATATATATATATATATTATGTGTGTGTATAAATTATGGATTTTTAAAGAATTTATGTACTCTATATATGAATAAAAAAGATTTTGTATTAACTGTGATACTTTTCTTGTTACAGGAATGGAAAAAAAAAAAACATGGCGTGAAGAAGGGAATTATGTAAGTAGTGAAAATCATTGATATATATTTCATGGTATTCTCTTGTGTTGGATAGAAATGTATTTATGTTCTTAAAAATGTCTGCAATCAGATTTGTATTTCGTTCCTACTATTTTTCAACTCATCTTTAAATTACAATACTTTAATGATATTCAGCAGTTTCTATCTATCTATCTACCTACATATTTATATTTATCTAGCGATGTAGCTTTATGTCTGTCTGTCCGTCGATCTACCCACATTGTTTTAATTGTGCTTGAATTAATTAAATCATGGAAGCCCACAGTTGTATCGGTCTAGATAGGATCCAGACTCTCTCTCTCTCTCTCTCTCTCTCTCTCTCTCTCTCTCTCTCTCTCTCTCTCTCTCTCTCTCTCTCTCTCTCTCTATATATATATATATATATACTACAGTATATATATATATATATATATATATATATATATATATATACTACAGTATATATATATATATATATATATATATATATATATATATATATATATATATGCGCACTTGTAGAGAGAGAGAGAGAGAGAGAGAGAGAGAGAGAGAGAGAGAGATTTAATAAATTTATTACGCCCAAAGACGTCAAACAAAGTTACATATTGGCAATTACATACAGTACATCAAAAATCAACATAAAAAGAAAAATTACAGCATTGAATCATCAGTGTATCAGTTACAATAATAACATATATGAGTTTGTACTCCATTATCACAACAACTGCAACAGACAGTTTAGCAGCCACCAAAGTGTGGATGACGAGTCAAAATTACGTCTAGGTGGTCATCTTTGAGTAACTATTGACAGGTTTGAAATAAATTTTTGTCCTTGAGGTAACAGATTCCTGACAGTAGGGCAATGAAGGCAATAGTGAGAGAGAGAGAGAGAGAGAATTTGCATGGATGCATATATTTCTGCGAGCGAAAGAGCACGCGAACATTCGAGAGTATATGTTTTAAATGTCATGTTTTGGAATTTCTACGTAGCTCTCAGTCGGAATCATAAGTGTCTTTATGTTCAGTTCCTGTGACGAATGTAGCCGACAGTATCGAGTGAACTAAATTACTAGCAAAATCTTGGAATACCAATTTGGTCACGTGTGTGTGCGTGTGTGTATGTGTGTGGTCTCGACGGGATTTTTTTTCTGCTGTGGTATGTTTTTTTTTTTTTATTCGAACTGTTCCATAATGTTTCTGGGTGAGGTTATTTCACTTGATGAAAAGAAGCTGATAAATTTATATATGTGTGTGTTTTCGTTTATACATGTATCTGTGTGTGTATGAGAGAGAGAGAGAGAGAGAGAGAGAGAGAGAGAGAGAGAGAGAGAGAGAGAGAGAGAGAGAGAGAGAGAGAGAACTATGCTATGAATGTTTTAATTTCATAGGGGTTACATTCTCTCTCTCTCTCTCTCTCTCTCTCTCTCTCTCTCTCTCATAATGCTACCAAACGAGTTATGGCTAAATTTTATATTTTTCTATATATGATTTCAAGAAACAGTAAAATAAATCTTTGACGTTCTTGTCATAAAAGATAATTTCGGTAATATTATAGAAGTGTTGGACTTTGGGGCGAATATAACCTGACTTCACCTGCAGATGAACGTATTCAAAATGATCTTGGATAATACTGCAATGCCAATATGGTCCAATAAACAAATAAGCCTAAAAGACTCAGAATGCAAGTCTCATTGAATCCAGTTTTAATTTCCAAGCCTATCTGTGTTCCACTGCTTAATTTTTTATTCAAAGATATAAATGTCTTTTATTCTATCAAATATATAAGCATTCGAACGAATATCATGTTAAAAAGGGTGTAAACATAAGCGGACCTAGGATTTGTTGACAAATAACTGAGTGACATTTGAGCGTATGTAGTATAACTATATTTTTCCTTATTGATCGTTTTAATTGCTTATGTAATCCAGAGTGAAGAAGGTTGTCTGTGAACAACTTTAACATTAATTGCTCTATTTTAGCAGGACAACTAATATGACTTGAGTAGGTGTAGGACAGGACAGGATTAGAAATGAAACTATAAGAGAGATTACTTGAGTGAAATACGTGGATGAGATCATGATGAAGGGTAGATGGAGATGGTTTGGGCATGCTCTTCACACTCCCCAAGAGTGATTAGTTCACCAAACGTTCAGCTGGGCTCCACAAGACGCTAGAAAAGTTTGAAGACCCAGGCCTAAATGGCTGAGGACTATGAAGCGCGAAGTAGGAGATGATGGAGGGAGAAATATTGAATTAAAAACTCAAAATAGAGACGACTGGCGAAATCTAACTGAGGCCCTTTGCGTCAATAGGAGGAGATGATGATGTTGATGAGGTGAAGTTCTGACAAATGCTGAAAGATGAAAATACAACAACAACAACAACAATAATGGTAATTATAATGTATAAGTCTGAATTAACGCATTCGCTTATATAAAGACTTATTAAAACTAATACTGCCTATGATAATGATTAAGACGACATCAAGTAATTATATAATTCAGTGCTCTCTCTCTCTCTCTCTCTCTCTCTCTCTCTCTCTCTCTCTCTCTCTCTCTCTCTCTCTCTCTCTCTCTCTCGATGTTTGTCCTCCCTTGGATACTGTCCCTGACAGATACATCCGACATACCACCGATAGCAGAATCATGGGATGGTGAGAAGGCATCTCTCTCTCTCTCTCTCTCTCTCTCTCTCTCTCTCTCTCTCTCCCTCTCTCTCTATTTAAACACGTTTGATACTCCGAACGAATGGAGTTTATATAATTACCTCTTTTGGATGTTCGGTTTCAAAAACTGAATGTCAAGCAAGGGCCATTTCTCATTAAAATGTTCTCGGTTCAAATACAGTATCCCTTACCAAGTTGGTTGCGTTTGTATTTAGTGCACTGTACCCTGCCAACGTGTGTGGAATATCTGCCTTGCCAAGAAAAACTCATCGCAAATTAGTTTTGCCAAAATACATTTTGATACATACAGACATATAAACACACGCCATTCGTTATACAGCACAAATTTATAGCAAATCATTTTTGCCGAAATGCAAACTTTACCTATTGATTTTGACACAAACATACACACACACACGCGCGACGAACATACTTTCTTCGTTATACAACGCAAATGTATAGCAAATCAGTTTTGCCAAAAAACAAACTTTACCAATCAGTTTTGCCAAAATACTCACTTTACCGATTGATTTAAACACACACACACACACACACACACACACACACACACACCCTTCCTTCGTTATGCATAAGCAGACAATCCATTCAAAGATTGTTCGCTGATTGGAGTGTCTTCCTTCTCCTGTATCCTCGAAGGAAGAAGTGGAGCCGACACTTCATTTAACCTTCAACAGAGCATTGTGCTCATGCTCCAGATACCGGTGAAATCCGATTCCATGAGCATGAACTGTGTACCGAACAATATGGACGAACCATTGTGGCCCGGATAGATTTGGGGTCCGGACGAGATATAAAACCCCCAGCCAATTCTTTTTTTTTCTTTTTTTTTTCGCGAATCGGCACCAGTGAGATTCGAGTGAATCCTTTCGTCCTTCAGATCCGCAGACGGATGATCTCATCTTGTTTGTCTCCTTGTGTCTGTCTTTCTTATCTGTTTGTTCGCTTCGTATCTCGAAAGGTTGATGTAGAGGTTTTTGATAAGTTCACTATTAAAAATTTGCCGTAGAAAACTGCAAAAATTATCCTAGAATTAATGTTGCAGGGCATTTACCGTTTTAAAATTGGATAAATTGACGTTAAAGAGTGATATTGCGCTCACCAACCCGTGAAAAATGATAAAAGTAAGGTAAAAAATTACGGTCGCCTGTATTTTACTGAAATACGGCTAAGCACCGTATATATATATATATATATATATATATATATATATATATATATATATATATATATATATATTATATATATATATATACACGGAGAATTTCCGATTAAAATCACTATTTTTTAACAGTATTGACTATTTTTACTATAAATATCAGTATTTTTTTTTTTTTTAGTATTTTGCATAATATAACTAGAAATGTGTTCGCGCGCCTTTTATTTTCGCCCTCGATTGATAGCAGCCTCGTGTAAATAAGTTTCTCAGAAATATGTATTTAATGATATCCGGTTTTCGTCTTTGTTCGTTGTTAAAACGTTGATAAAATTCTTGTTAAAGTGGTAGCAGATAAAAAGAACATTTTTGTAGCTATATACATAGTTGAGTAAAAAACTGCAGGTCAAGGGCCTCAGATATTCGCTGAACATTATTAAATGAAATTTGCTCATGCAAATGTCCACACTTTACAGTTTATAGTTTATATATTTTATCAATGCTTATTGCGATTTCTGGCATTCATCTTCATTTTCATATTCTCTCTAGATATTTTTCTATCAATGGGTCGCATCTTTTCTTGAAGTGACTAGAATTAATACATCATTTTTTTGATATTTTTATTTTTATTTTTTTCGGCTGCCTTTCGTTATGTTAGTAAATGAAATGTGGCTATTTTAGTGAAAAATGACTATTTGTAAACCGATTGGCAGTAAGGGCCAGTGAAGAGAAGTCGAAGCGACTAGTGAAAGAAACAAACCACATTAGTGAAGGAACAATCTTTAATTACTACTACTACTACTACTACTACTACTACTAGTTAAACTATTATTACTTGCAACCTTTTCAATCGACTAGTTCCATAATAAAGTTTCTCATCACCCACTTCCCACTACCAGAGAAAAAAATCGCTTTCATAATTTTCTCAAAAAATAAACCTACACAAATCATAGAAAAACACAAAAATATTTTTAATATCTATTGGAAATACATAAAAATTTTCACGAATTCTTATTTTTTGTTAAGGGTTAAAATAGAAACATTTCAGTACAAGTTAATGTTAATATATCGCGCATAACCTTTGGTAGAAAAGTTACTTGTTAATTAATTTTACGTAAGTTATCAGCCAGCATGACCCTCGTTTCCCAAGGCAGCTGATAGTGGTGCCAAAGGGCATCTTATCTCCACTTCAACTAGGGCTTCCCATTTCTCTACCTACCTGCCACTCTCTCTCTCTCTCTCTCTCTCTCTCTCTCTCTCTCTCTCTCTCTCTCTCTCTCTCTCTCTCTCTCTCTCAGCGAGAGGTTTGATTATGCGAATAAATTTTTTTGAAATACCTGTTGCAATGTTTTGTTTAACTCGAAATGAAATTCAGACTTAATTAGTAAGGCTAGTTAAACTTCATGCTGAAAGTCTGTTGGCGGCTTGGATAAAAAAAATCATTAAAGGCTTCGGTATTTGTGGAATATTTTACTGAATCTACCTTAAGTAGTCAAGCGTACTTAGATAACATCTATATTGTTATTCGCGTAGTATTACAACAGGCAGTATTTTGTGATTCTACAGTGGTTTTTTTTTTTCGGGGGCGAAAAGTGAACTACGGATGAGTTACATAATGCCGCATAGAATTCGAAAAGTAAACTACGAATAAGGTACATAATGCTGCATAGAATTCGAAATGTAAACGACGAATAAGTTACATAATGCCACATAGAATTCAAAAAGCAAACTACAGAGGAGTTGCATAATGCTAAATAGAATTTGGTGAAAATTTGGTTCATAGAAAATTTAGGATTTATATCGTTCCTTGTCTGATGAACAATTCCCATTCCTTATGTCCGATGAACAAATCCCATTACTAGTTCGGAATACTTATGATTTATCAATATTGTTATTTATTCATTGTAATCTCTTTTTATTAATTTATTCAAGTATATTAAGTTATCAGTCCAGTCGGCCTATACACGAAGCGCAGCAAATCCTCAACACAGTTATATATCTATAAGACTCGCAATGCTGCGCGCACCAAGGGGCAGGACTATCAAGTTTTGAACCGAAAGCCTTGATTAATGACTATGGATAATACACGTTGATAGATTTGACGAACTGGCAACTGAGGGCACCCATCAGCTTCATGTAACTTTTGACACTTTTCGTCCTGTTGCTGGCGCCTGTTTCGAGATAATGCTTGAGGTTTTGCTTTGCAGGTTCGGTTTCAATTGTTGTTCGACAAATGATACAGTTCTCAGTGAGTTGGAGATTGATTATTAATTTGTGTTTGGAATTTCCTGGCAAAGATATTTCTGTGAGGTCTGTCGTATATAGTCGTTTTCATAGTTATCAACGCGTGTCTTTAGTATTCTTCTATCATCGTAGTTATCAGCGTAACTTAACTGTCTGGCGATACTTTATTCTTCTAAATTAATATATATTAGAGATTACGAAAACTTCATTTACACAGATAGAAAGAAAAAAACTCAATTATGTAATTGATATACAAAGATTATGTAATACTAATATAATATTCACTAGATATAGCAGCTAGTTATATAAATTATACTATATCAAGTTCATAATTCAAATAACTAATTTTAAAATTTCACTACCAATTATCAACCGAAACCAGATTCTCACGTAAACCTAAAAAAAATGAAAATAAAATCGGCAAACGACACTGAAATCGTCAGAGACAGAGACATACAGACAGACAGGAGCTGGCGCTCGACAGTTCGTGGGACCGCGAAGCAACAAGTGTTTCCAAGGTATTTCAGGTGTTGGGCCACGTTGGAAAAGGAGGCTTTTTACGAATGCGTTCATTCGCGGCTTCATTGGAAAAAATTCTTTCCTTCTTTCTTCCACGCCTTTCTTCTCGTTTAGTACATTCTATTGTTTAATTCGTCTGTCAGATTTCCTCATGCAGTAACGCGTAATTTTCTTCCGTAGATAATCTTGCTTTTCTTGTTCCTTTTGAATATTTTTGGAGTAAGGCAAACGGACAATGTGCTGATCACGTGATACCTAGAACAGGAAGTTACCTTATTCATGTGGATTTAATGTTAATTATGTGTTTGTTTGTGCGACGACGCTTGTAAAATAGCTATGTACTCATTGCGTGTGTACACCTCTTTCTCTCTAAAAAACTATTTTTTTTTTCTTGAAATTATAATTCCTGGAATATAGATAGTGTATGTTACTGTTATCTAATAATTCGAAACATCTCATCTCGATCGGTATAGTGTAAGAAAGAGTTATAATATTGGTAGTCTTTTTTTTTCCCATATGTTTGTCTGTATTTTTTTTTCGTTTTAATCATAGATATATAAAATGTAATGAATGTCCTTTTGCAAGAATGTTGGTCGCCATTTTGCTGGTCGCTTTATACCACTAACACCTTAAGCGGTGCACTGTACACATTATATAGAGGTCTTTACAGCGACATTTCGCCCGTCTGCACTCACTTTATGGCTTTCCACTCTACCCTCCTTCCCCTTTTGCAAGTGGGTGCTGAACGGCCTCCCAGGCCCCAGTGCTAGATTAAATAAGCATGGCTTCTTGGTTCACTAACGAGCTTTCATTACTGCGGTGTCTTACTGGAGCATTTAATTCATTTCAAGTTATTTTCACCAAGTGTTCGCTTGGCGTTTCAGTTGACCGCCATGGTCAAGTTATCTTCACCAACGCATGGCATTTAAGGTAACTTACACTTGAAAATTTGCCGTAAAAACGGTAGTATTCCTGGAATAAATATTACCAGGCATTGGCTGCTTTAAAAACGGATATATTAACGTGAAGGTCATCAACCCGTAAAAGATAATAACAAAGTAGGGCAAAATTACGGTCGCCTATATTTTACTGTAACACGGCTGAGAACAGTATATTTTTACGGAGAATTTCCGATTAGAATTACGGGGTCTTTAGGTGTATCGCAAACCTTTTCAATGAATCAGTATCCATCGTTTATAAAGAATTTGGACACGCTTGACTTTATAGAATATTTTCTGATGGCAAGATTTTTGTATACTTGACTGAATATGTGGGTTAAGAAGAGTGTAACTATAAAAAGGGAGAGAATCTTTTAGAAGGTAAATTTCAGTTTGTAAATGAACGGTAGAAACAATACCCTAATGTTTTATAGGGGCTGAAATGGGTAAATTAGGTTGGTTGGTCTTTATTTTTATATTTCCAATGAAGCAAGCGTTATAAAAAGATGTGTTTTGATAAACAGTGATAGATATAATCTATCGAATCTGAAGATACGCATATCATACATAAGAAACCTTCAAATCACGTAAGTTTCATAAGATGAGAAACACACCAAATATTTTTTTTTTTTTCAAATGTTTGATTCATGTTTAGTCCAAAACGGTTCTCAATTTCAAGTTAGTTGTTGAGATAAATATGAAAATTTTAACATATAGCCTATTTCACGGTTATGTAAACTGTTTTGGACTCATTGTCTGTTGGAGATCAGAGTACACAGATAATGGTAAAAGTACAAAGTATGTGTGCGATGGACGATTAGAACGCAGGTCACCCAATTTTATCTGGTTATGTTAGTTGAACCTTATACCTGACTTACGGTATACTTGTAAAATATGGACCTGAAAAGGGGATCTTGAGTTAGTTGCTACTCACAGGAGCCCGACCCTTGAATGTGACTGGTTTAAAGGCCACTCATGAATGGCAGAGGCAAGGGACTGTGACACGGCCCTATCGAGCAGGACAATCCCCTAGAGACTGACTATATATACATATGATCAGCGCCCAAACTCCCTCTCCACCTAAGCTAGAACTAAAGAGTGCCAGGCAATGGCTGCTGAGGATTCAGCAGATAGACCTATGGGGAGGTTGCAGCGACCAAAGAAACTAACGAGTTTGAGTACTCGAACCGCAGTCTGGTGTTCACCAGTCAGGGACGTTACCACATCGGCCATATGTCACAATTTTCATAATTCAAACTGACGCCCGAATGTGGCAAGTCAAAAATGAGCAAATATGGAAATTTTGAAAATTACGAAATCTAGATTTCTTGATGTTTCGTGTGTTCATTTCTTCAAAGGAGTCTTCATCTCCGTCATGATAAATTATACCAAAACCAATACAGTGGTTTTTTGTCAATGACTAACTAGCCTGAGAAATGTAAAAAAAGTAATTAACGAATATCGTTGAATCTATTGTGCATTTGTATCATGTTTTAACATTTCATGATATTCCCTTCTGTTGCTGAAGAACAAAATTAAGTGAGTGAACTAAGAATAACTTACTAAAGTGAACGGTTCATCTCCAATCAGTGAATTTTTTTTTTTTTTTTTTTATCTACGTTAACGAACCAACCTGTTACAAAAACCAAGTTTTCTTGTAAAATCTAAAATTGCCAGCTACGGATGCATCAACATTTGAGAGGAATGTCGTTAATAAGAATTAATATCAGGAATGGAATTAGTAAAATTAGTGTTAATATCTTTCTTTCTGTCTGTTCATGAAAAACATCTTGAATGCTGATGTCTGTTTTGCAAATATTTATATAAAAGTCTTGAAGCCCTTTGGCCCATTCAAAGTGTACGTTTACGCCCTAGGTTATAAATGCTTAAGAGAACCTACTATATTAAAACTTATTTTAATGATGTAAGAGGTCATTAATCTCTCAAAAACAGTTTTTTTCGTATAGAAATAATGAACACATTTTTTCAAATGACAGAATAACATAGTATGGCAATGCGTAACAACATGACGTCACTATCGTAATACGAGGATGAAAAACGATATGTTCAATGTGACATATTTTCTGTGATAGTGTTCATTCCGGTTTAGAGAATAAGGGATGTAATTATTGGAAGGGACGGGTGACTAAATATGTGTTTATGTTGAATAGCAATAGCAACACAAACAATGATGCTAATAAAGATTTGAAGTAGTACATTTACAAACTTTTTACAAGGGGTATTAATGTATCAAAGGTTTCGAAATTTTTTAGTAAAAGTGCCACTAGATTGTGACCATCCATTATGTATCATCATCATCATCATCTCTTCCTACGACTATTGACGTAAAGGGCCTCGGTTAGATTTCCCCCATTTGTCTTTATCTTGAGCTTTTAAATCAATACTTCTCCATTCATCATCATCTTCACGCTTCATAGTCCTTAGCCATGAAGGCCTGGGTTTTCCAACTCGTCTATAGTCCCTTCTGGAGCCACGAGAAATGTTTGGTGAACTAACCTCTCTTGGGGAGTGCGAAGAGCATGCCCAAACCATCTCCATCTACCCCTCACCATGATCTCATTCGCATATGGCACTCGAGTAATCTCCGTTATATATACCGACCAGGTTTTGAATTTTATAATGACTCTAGTTACCAGTGGTTCCTTACCCTTCCTTTATTCAAGGAACCAGTCCTTTAATTCTTAAAGAGAGCATACTAGATAAAAGGTTCAAACGAAATATTATTTTATGGAAATAGTTCGTGCTGCTTCAATATTGTGAAGGGAACCTCCAGTACGTAATCCAGACAATTATTATTATTATTATCATTATTATTATTATTTTGCTGTACTTTAAATTGAGCACAAATATGGGTTGTACAGGAGCACCCCCCCCCACTTCATAGGATTTAGTTGTACAAAATAAGGACAATAGTTTGTACTGTCGACCAGAACTGCCGGATATAGTTTAGTTATTCCTTTCACGATGAAACTCTCGAACATGAATTTAGAAACCGTGAAAAGATCTGAAACCGACGTGAATTTATAGCAAAATGTAGATTTCCCGCTGGATGAGAACAGAGAGAGAGAGAGAGAGAGAGAAGAAGTAGCTATGTGCTCTGAGGTTTCCCTCTGGATGAGAAAAGAGAGAGAGAGAGAAGAAGTAGCTATGTGCTTTGAGATGTCCCATTGGATGAGAAGAGAGAGAGAGAGAAGTAGCTATGGGCTCTAAGTTTTCCCACTGAATATGGAGAGAGAGAGAGAGAGAGAGAGAGAGAGAGAGAGAGAGAGAGAGAGAGAGAGAGAGAGAGTAGCTATGGGTTCTAAGTTTTCCCACTGAATATGAAAAGAGAGAGAGAGAGAGAAGTAGCTATGGGTTCTAAGTTTTCCCACTGAATATGAAGAGAGAGAGAGAGAGAGAGAGAGAGAGAGAGAGAGAGAGAGAGAGAGAGAGAGAAGAGAGAGAGAAGTAGCTATGGGCTCTTGAGAAAGAAACCGGTGATGTGCTCTGTTTAGCAGCAAGAAATATTCAGCCCCGCCAAACCAACCTCAGCCAGGCAAGAAGCATGTAACGGGTCGTCCCTCGGAATAAAATGGGCGAATTGAAGTGTTGCGTCATATTTGTGTAACTGAGTTCTTTCTCTAAGCAACCAGTTCATGTGGAGCAAGTTATTTGACTTAAATGTCGGCTTCCTGCCAGATTGAATTGGTCTCTTTCGCAGTTAATCGTTTTTTTTTTTTATCTTTCACTCAAAATTAAAGCTTCTTACATGTTTGCTGGTATATTTTTACAAATGGCTGTTGTGTATTATTATGATTTATACAAGGGATGTATACAGTATATATATATATATATATATATATATATATATATATATATATATATATTTGTGTGTGTGTTTAATATTTATTATACTTGTACATTATAATGTCTCTTTCCCTTCCCAATTTCATATTTGACTTTAACATACAACCTTATAATTTTAGAAATCCAGTCTTTTGTAAAATACTTTACTAAGTTCATTTTTGATAGCAATAACACTAAGACTGTTGTTTTGAAATTCCATTTTATGTGAGTATAACAGATTTTTGGTCATCTGTTAAAAGTCCCATAGCTGCTAAAAAAAACCGATATGAACCATTTCAGTAATTTCATCTTTCTTCGACACATCTTCAAAATCTAATTAACAATTTTAATATAATTCGTCTCAATCTTGCTTCAACGATGGACAAGAAGACATAGAATGTAGGGTATTTTCTATTGCACCACAAAATAGACATTCTATTTGTTATATTCATGATGTACAACCTATCATTTGTATTCCGTATCTTATGTATATACTTATTTCCCTGGTGTTATTATTAATATGCTTATTCGTAACATGCCTCCAAATCCCATTTCAATTGAAAGAACAATAGCTCGATCTTGGTTTTGTAATCATTGCATTCCATATGCAACCAATAATATACGTTAGTTGATATATTTATACAATTTATATGCGATAACATTTCTATGTTTGCCAATCATCGTATTAATACTTAATGGTTTTAGTGATTTAACACCGCTTCTGTTATAGTCATGCTCAGCTGATCTTACTTTTTAACACTGATTCCTGCCAAACGAAGAAGGCGGTGTCTACGGTGTACCGCTTGAGGGTCACTGTAGGCATTACATGAGGGTCTTTGCAGCACCCTCTTTTTTACTAATCTAGTGTAAGTTCGTCCCCTTTTCCTCTCTTCCATCTTGCTGTCCAAAAGCCTTTGAGCTTGTACCTCTTGGTGCACATGCGGGTTTTTTTTCCACTCAGCTACCAGTTACATTTATGTGCTGAGTGACCTCCCCGGCCCTAGGACAGGGATATATGGTCCTAATTCTATTAACCCTAATCAGATCAAAGCATACAGCAGCAATTGCTTTCATGATTTATTATTGTGATTTGTACGCGTAATTTTGCGCACATTTTTGGATCAAGATTTTACCGCAAGCCCATTTTTAAATCAAAGTAAATCTAAGTCTTGTTATAAGTCGCTGCCTATAAAGACCTCTTAACAATGAACCGCATTGCCCCGACATACACAGAATCCTTTAACTCTATGAATACGGTCAGTACTCAGTTGACATCCTTGAAGAACAGAGCTCTCCCAATCTTTCCCCTAATTGATTCGTAAACCATTTGAATGATGGGTAAAACCGACATCATTCTTTAACTATGCTATTATGAGCATTTTAATTTTTATCTAATTTATTTCGTGAAATTGCCATTTCTCGTCTCTTCAATTGAAATGTCTTTGACTATTGGATTTGGACGCCTGAGGATTGAAAGATACGTTTTTCCTTTGTAACAAGGATTCTTGCGTAAAATATACGTTATTCCTTTGTATCAAGGATTCTTGCGTCAAAGATACGGTATTCCTTTGTTACAAGGATTCTTGCGTCAAAGATACGTTATTATTTGTAACAAGGATTCTTGCGTTAAAGATACGTTATTCCTTTGTAACAAGGATTCTTGCGTCAATGATACTGTATTCCTTATGTAACAAGGATTCTTGCGTTAAAGATACGTTATTCCTTTGTAACAAGGATCTTTGCGTCAAAGACACTTTATTCCTTTGTAACCAAGGATTCTGCGTCAAAGATACGTTATACCTTCTAAACAGGGATTCTTGCATCAAAGATACGTTATTCTTATGTAACAAGGATTCTTGCGTTAAAGATACGTTATTTCTTTGTAACAAGGATTCTTGCGTTAAAGATACGCTATTCCTTTGTAACAAGGATTCTTGCGTCAAAGATACGCTATTCCTTTATAACAAGGATTCTTGCGTCAAAGATACTTCATTCCTTTGTAACAAGGATTCTTTTGTCAAAGATACGTTATTCCTTTATAACAAGGATTCTTGCGTCAAAGATACGTTATTCCATTGTAACAAGGATTCTTGCGTCATAAATATCTTGAATTCTCGAAACTGGAGGTAAAATGTAAATAAAAACGTTATTTTCACTCTCCTAAAAGTTTAACTTAATTCTTTTAACGTCGCTTTTTAACCTTTAAATGTCACCTATTACAGTATTGCCAAAACACATGAAGCAAATTCTTCATACATTTACACGAAATTTGCACGGAAAATTATGAAAGTTTTTTTCAATGAAAACTTTTAGAAGCTGCTTCAAATTTGCCAGCTCATCGATCTGCTTAATAGCGCTCAGCACGAGAGAGAGAGAGAGAGAGAGAGAGAGAGAGAGAGAGAGAGAGAGAGAGAGAGAGAGAGAGAGAGAGAGAGAGGGTGATTGAAGTTATCTAGGTACAGCTGGTGCCCACAATCATAATTAAATAATTACAGACCTTTGGCTAGAAGCTGTTTGGCCGAAAGGTGTGGTGTCCTTGTGAAAATATCTCATCCGGCAGATGAAATCCAATCACCAAAAAAAAAAAAAAAAAAAAAAATCCATGGCTCCTAAGCTATATCATTCTAGGAGCCACACCAACTTCACCTTTCTTTTATGCAAGACACACGGGAGTCTAATCAAAGTTCCTTTATTATTATTATTATTATTATTACCTCCGCCAACGATGTTGGAAGGGGGTTGTTTTCACCCTTGTTAGTGTGTTTGTTTGTGTGTGTGTGTTTGATTTTGAACAGCTTCCGGGCCACAATTTTAATCGTAGAGTAGTGAAACTTCAAGGGATTAACTATTAAGTAAAAAGCTGGAAATATTAAGATTTTAGAAGGTCAAGGTCTTAGGTCAAGGTTACACTCGAGCAAAAGACCCAATTCACATAATAAGCCATGGGTTTGGACATTGTTGTCACAGAGACTTCAAACTTGGTTCATATTTGAGTGTATGAAAATCCACGCCAATTAATACATGTTAAGGTTAAAGGTCAAGGTCAAGGTTTA
This sequence comes from Palaemon carinicauda, assembly GCF_036898095.1. Lineage (NCBI taxonomy): Eukaryota > Metazoa > Arthropoda > Malacostraca > Decapoda > Palaemonidae > Palaemon > Palaemon carinicauda. The sequence goes on from NC_090729.1 coordinate 127,990,147, forward strand.
GAAATAAGCCGCCACGACGGAGGTCTGCGCTCTACTGAGTGTCCCTCTAGTTATTATTATTAGCTAAGGTACAAACCTTGTTGGAAAAGCAGAATGCTATAATCCCAAGGACTCTCAACAGGAAAAAAAAAATAGCCCAGTGAGGAAAGGAAATAAAATACAAGAGGAGTAATGAACAACTAGAATAAAATGTATCAATAACAGTAACAACATTGAAATATAGGATGAGAAATAACTCACAAATCAAGACGCTTGTGTCTACATTTAGGTAACTTCTAGCTTGCTTTAGCACAAATTAATACATGATGGCACTTATGTATTTATTTATTTATTTTTGTTTTTCTTTTTTGAACAAATTTTACCTGCAATTTCTTTCTTAAGGACTCAGCCACTCTCAATATCCTTTCCTAACAGGAATAATTTTGTTTTATAAGTGCCCAATCCCATGAACATCTTTAGTCATTAACCACACGTTTACAGTCGAATTGGCACACACACACACACACACACACACACACACACACACACACACACACTTATATTTCTAAATGACTGGACCATTTAAACGGAATACAATAGATCTAAATAAATCATATTTCCACTACAAGGAAAGTAAGCCTCCTTTACTCCCCTTTCTCCCTCACTCCCTCCTTATCAGGGGGAGAATGCCTACCCTCTTTCCTCATCTTTCTTTTCCTCTTCTTTCTTTTCCTCTTTGTCACACTGCTGCGTGATGTGGTAATGACTAAGAGGATGAAAAGTTGACCGTGATGTGACCGGGGGACCATTTAATGGGTTTAAAACACCCCCATGGACGTGCTTTCCTTGCTTAAATTAACCCCATTCATTCGATTCAGCGTGTCATCTCACCCCCCACCCCACCACCCAAGTCCTCATCCCGCTGCTACCACCGACCAACCAACCTACCATCACTTTTGCTCCTGTAGTCTCATGCCTTGTCCTCTACTTTCATTCGATTATATTTTCGTTGCCTCTGTTTTTTGAGATTTATGCTTCTCTCTCTCTCTCTCTCTCTCTCTCTCTCTCTCTCTCACCCACAACGCCCATGTTTTTTTTTCTTTTTTTCAACTTGTCTGTTCCATACTTTCTCTTTCTGTCTGGGTCTCATCGTTTTATTTTTTCTTCCTCCTTCAGCCGGTTCTCTCTCTCTCTCTCTCTCTCTCTCTCTCTCTCTCTCTCTCTCTCTGTGTGTGTGTGTGTAGATGGTGATGCTATTATGTTAGGCACTCTTCGTCAGGCAGGCTTAGTCACCCAACAGACGATGATGCGCCGCCAGTGAATCAGGAATTTTGCCTTTTAAAGTTTTGCAATATGGTGAAGTGCTCTGTGTGATTTTCATCGAAGGATTTCTCTTTTGGCGATCATTAGGACTTCATGCTAACAAGTTCCTGTTATACGAACAGAAAGGAGACTTGTCTTAGTAAGTATCTCTCATTTTATGGTATAGTTCAGCGTAATTATTCGAAACTTCAATTTTACTCTTGTGTCTGTGTTTGCTTGCTTGCTTGTGGTACATGGAAGTGGTTTAGTGTGTATGAAGAAATTGTTTGTGGGAGTTGAAAGGAAGGCGCGGTTTGTGTGGGGAAATCATGTAGAGTAAATAAGTGTCTCTCAGGATTTCTTGCAAGTTTGATTTCGCGTGAAACTAAGCAACCTCAGAATTTTATCTTAGTATTTTGTGCAGTTAGAAGGGGAGGGCGTAGTTATTTGTGGAAAAAAAAAAAACTTTTTGTTTGGGGGGGGGGTGCTTGGAAATGCGTACAACAGAGGTGTATTTAAAAATTCTCATGAAACGAACAAAGTGATAATTATGCTCCTATATTTGCGTTATAGAAGATGATATTTGTATTGGAGTAAAAGTAAAATGAAATAGTTTTCTATTTTTCTTCGTCCATTGGAAAATGTTTTATACGTGTGTGAAGACAATGTATGTTTGTATCACTTTTAACATACAGGTTATTATCGAGCGAGCATTCCAGACAGGGGCTACCTGTTGTACCCGACCGATAAAGGCCGTTCTCTGCCTCAGAGAAAACTGTCGGCCCTGTGTGTTTATAGGCCTACGCCAGGTTTTTTTTTTTTTTTTTTTTTTTTCTCAACTCTGGGGACTCTGAAAGCGTGGGATTTACTAAAACACAAGCGTTAATTAATAAGAATTCAGGAATGTTGATTATAAGAACGGTGTGAAAATTTTGGTTCATTTATCTTTTTTGCCATTTTATGTTACCCTTTGTTTCTTATTAATTTATCTTTACTTAAACTTTCTTGGCTAAACGTATATTGACAATCTCATTCTTTTTACACATGTAAAAAAAGGGTAAAAAATAAATTAAAATTAAAATGAAAACACCTTACATCTGTCATTAAAGTCCCTGGTATGTCTAATTATTTTCACCCTGAAGCAGATATGATAAAATTGTGCAATATTTCTTTTATATAGAATGCGCACATAACTGAAGGAATATTTTCCAATATTAAAATGCAAATTAGAATTTCTCATAAGTATTTGAGGGCTATGAATGAATTGCCCTTCGTTATTACTGTAATTCCAATAATTTTATATTTTTTATCTCAAAGTTATACTGATAATGATATTATTATTATTATTATTATTATTATTATTATTATTATTATTATTATTAATATTTTCCTTGTTTGAACCCTTGGGCATATATCTTGTTTTCCCAACTAGTGTTTTAGATTAGCTAGTAATAATAATAATATTATTATTATTATAATCTATCTTGACTGGTCATTCATCAAATTTACCCCCCCCCCCCCAACAAAAAAAGATCAAACCAATTCTTGGGTATAATTGTAAAGGAATTTGGTATGAGGGTCAAGTACCCTTCATAAAAAAAAAAGAAATACTAGGAGGCCCATTCTTCTTCTTGTAAACTTGAATGCGAGCTGTGTTATTCACCGGGGATGGACCGTCCGCGGCTCTCTGCCTGTAATTTTCATGGCAATAACCCCGGGCAGGGATGTGATAAAAAAAAAGATTTTAAAAAAAGATTTAGAGTCTGTGAATTGCCCCCTACAACATCCAGAATAGAAGGCGGCGGGTTTTTTTTTTTTTTTTTTTTTTTTTTTTTTTTTTTTTTTTTTTTTTTTTTTTTTTTTTTGTCAAAAGTCCCCATGAAATTTTTGACGCCACGTCTGCAATGGTGGTTTTGCGTGGTTGATGGTGTGTTCAGATTATTTTTTTTTTTAAGTGCATACTATAAGGTCTTGTAGACACACACACACACATATATATATATATATATATATATATATATATATATATATATATATATATATATACATATACATATACATATACATATATGTATATATACACACACATAATATATATATATATATATATATATATATATATATATATATATATGGTTATGTATTACATATGTGTATATATATTTATACACACACACATATATATATATATATATATATATATATATATATATATATATATATATATATATATATATATATATACAGAGAGAGAGAGAGAGAGAGAGAGAGAGAGAGAGAGAGAGAGAGAGAGAGAGAGAGAGAGAGAGAATTATATGAGCATTATCAGGCCTCACGTTTAATAGGGCCGTGGTGTGATCAGTGTCTGTCACTTACCATTAACCCAGCTATGAATGGGTACTTACGTCAGTTGACGTCAAAGTATAGGGTGAGGGTCGCAACTACATCCCTAAGAGATTTGCTGAGACGCCCAATACTTCACCTTACGAAAAGGTGAACAAAATCACTCAATGACTTAAGATATATTGTTTAATGAGGGTAACTGGATTTGTTATTAATGAAGATGGTAATATTCTTGAAATCATTAACTTGCATTATTCTTTTATTATTGTGTAATGGTTTAAGTAATTCTGTTATAGTTTATTTCTAAAGCTTGAGAGATTGTAAAGTATAGTAAAAGTATGAATAAAAAAATCTTAATATACTTATCTTCTTTTTCCAGGTTCGAAAAAGTGCTCCATTGAAAGGTATGTAGATTTTCAATGAATTTATTCCGTTAATCCATTCCAATGAGGACTTCTTGGGAGAGCCAGTCAGTCGTATAGAAAAAAAAATCTTGAAACCTTAGGGATTTCCGTATTTTTGTGGAATGCGGCAATGTTTGAGTATTAAAACCTAGTATTTGTTAAAAGGAAAAAGTGCCTTGCAAAGACTTGCCGCGTTGGAGTCGGCAATATTGGGCGGAAGTTAATTGCAAAGTAAAGTTTTTGCTCCATAATTCGAAGGTATGTCAATGGAGAAATTAAGAGAACCCCGTCATTTGGCATCACTGAAATTCTCCTCCCTCAGACTCCCTCCCCCCCCCTCTCTCCCACTCCGTTCCTCTAACCTGCTCTTACAGAAAGAATGCGGTGGGTTTCCAAACACTTCAAGAATCTTCATTCCCCAATAGAAAGTGTCTGGGTTACGAGAGAGAGAGAGAGAGAGAGAGAGAGAGAGAGAGAGAGAGAGAGAGAGAGAGAGAGAGAGAGAGAGAGAGAGAGAGACCAACCCCTCACTTACACCCTTTTTTAAATATTTGAGGTGATCGCTCCTCCGTTCATTTTGGTGTGTTTGAAGCCTGGTTTGTGGAATTTCTTTATTGGCGATGTTGGTGCGATGGTCGGCCCAAACGACACCTGGCAGAGTTTGAGAAGTGCACTGACCGGCCTTGTATGCCATGTGAGGCCGCAAGGACCCGCAGGTTGGTATGCTTGACGAGACTACAGCAGGTATACGGTTAGGTTGGCCACTCTGAGCCAGTCTTAGTGTTCGGTTTTCGTATCTAGATGGTGACTTCAACTTAAATTCCTTAACTTATATGGTGGTTGCTTTAGCATTCACCACTGATTCTCGTAATGAATTTTCCTTGCATCTTTAGAATTACTTTTATAACGCCAGTGTATTATGCTAAATTCCACTCTTATGTGTATAAATATTTTAAATTGTTGTTTATCATGCGAAGGCCGAAGGTGTCGTTGGCCTTTGTGTAACCAAGTGGACGATGGTAAACGATAAGTTGTGTATTTACATACCAGTCCTCACATTCTAGGCTACCAATGGGAATGTCTTTTGGGCGACTACGGATGAGCGCTGAATGAAAATTAGGGAGAAATCATAGTCTGGAAGAATTTCCTGATTAGAGCCTCTCTCCCCTAATGTTTAATAGAAAACGGGAAAAATTGTAATGAGAGAAAACGAAATTCTTCAGCTGATTTGAAGGGTTGACTAACCTAAATTCTTTTGATTTCGCAATCGCTAGAGGGGATAAAAATTTTAGGATTCGATATAAGTTTATTTATGTATATATATATATATATATATATATATATATATATATATATATATATATATATATATATATATATATATATAGCTTAAATACCCTCACTCGTATATAATTGTGTGTATCATAATACACATACAGTACTTGAAATGTAATAGACGTTGCTCAAAAGTAAGACAAAATAGGTAATATGTTAATCATTCATTAGCACCAAGATTTCCAGTATAACATGCTCTATGCAAGGATTATTCATCGAGCTCACGAATAATTTTGTGTTCTATTGGCTTGAATGTACTCGTGACTAGAATTATTGCCGACATCCTTCATAGTACACAAGTCTTGGCTTAATGTATGACCATTGTGCCTCAAATAAATGCCATGAAATCAATAGACACCGAAACTTGGCAAGTTTTATGAATGGCGCTATGAATAATAATATGGGACATTGTAAATATTTATGAATAGTTATTTGTGGTTAAGACAACGTAATAATGACGATGACATTGCCTTTGACAAACTGGTTTTTATTTACCTTTCAACGAAAGTGAAGCAAGGTATAATTGGAAAGCAATTTACTGCATTAGGGGGTTCGACGTACGCTTAGTTGATATATTTGAATTATCTGTTACCCTGTGTGTGTGTTAATATGGTGCAAACCTTAACAGACTGATAGTTACTACAATTTGATTAACAGGAACATTCCAAATGCTGTGATTCTAACCATAGTAAGTCAACAGGCAGTAATAACTACTGAGATTAATACTTATTTTTATGAGTAATGCAGCAATTCTAAACAGTAACTCTTTGATACATTAGTGTATCCATAATTACTTCCTCCTTTTTTCTTTTTTTTTCTTTTTAGATCTGCTAATCATTAGGCCTACTTGGAGGCACGTTTGGATTAGGGAAATAACCGCCATAGTTTGAAAATGGAAATTTTTAATGGGCCAACCTGCACATGTATATAGTACCGGTTATATGTTAAATCAAAACTAGCAGCACTCTGTGAACCTTTAGATCGTTTCTGAAGATTTAGGTATTACCAAAGGCTTTAGTTCTTGAGTGTGTATTTTTATATAATTTCTTTCTTTATACCCTTTATCTGACCCTTTGATTATTTTTAAGGCTTTGTTTCCTCCATTAGTATTTAGTTTTTCTCTAAAGCTTTAGATCTCCCACTAAACTTTATATTTTTCCTACGATATTTTAGAACTACCGTGAGGGTCTACTTCTTCCCCTTGACTTTGGCTCTTCCCAGAGGCTCTAACTCTCATAGGCATAAATCCTGGGGTCTTAGTTCTCTCCTGAGGCTATAGTCTTGAGTTTCAAGTTTTTCATTGCCGCTTTAGTTCCTCCAAGAGTCTTTAGTTGTTCCTACAGGGTATAGTTCTTATAAATAGTATTTGTTCTCGATCCTTCTACTAATCCCCTTAGTCTTAAGATGTTGCTAAAGTCGTCGGTTCCTGTTTTCTTGTGGTTATTTCCCCTGTTGGAGCCCTTGGGCTTATAGCATCCTGCTTTTCCAACTTGGGTTGTAGGTTAGCAAGTAATGATAATAACAGTAATAATAATTATGATATTGTCGAAGGGGGTAGGAAAATAATTTTGCCAGCAGTTTTATCAATTATCAAAGAAGATACAGATTATTATAATTGCGCACGAGAGTTAGGAGTTTATGTAATTCCAAATTCACATCCTGGGAAGAAAATTTGGATGCTTCATGTAGGGATTTAGAACTTCTAAGTAAAGGGATCTGGGGAAGAGTCGGGATGGTGACGAGACGAAAGGATACTTTTTCTCTTGATTAATATACTCATGAGAGAAGTTAATGGTGGTCTTGAACCGTTTTGTAAGGATATCTTCAGTACGACTACTGTATCCGTTGCTGAAACTTGCATACTGTGAGAGTAGACGAGTAGTACATTGCACAGATTGATTAAAATTTGAGACCTTTCATCATTATGATTCTTTGGTATAAGGACTGTTGTCTTTAAAATTATGATGTAACACCAAGCTATTTAAAATTGTACTTAGGGATAAAACATGTGTTATGACTTTCAGCTTCATGAATTAAAATTCTAAACTGATTTTATCTCTAATATTCCTGATCAGAATATTTTTTTTTTTTTTTTTTTTTTTTTTTTTTTTTTTTTTAATCAGTCTCCCGAAAGTCGGTAATCTCATTTAATACTTCAAATAGCCTTTACACCTGAAGGTAAAATTACGGTTCGCTCTGCAGTTGCCAATCGGCACATGTGTCCATGTGGGAGTGGATTTCATATGATGAATGTTATGATAACTTCCTGTGCAATCGTTGGAAAAAAGTGCAAATGCTGAAGCGAATGCAATATTCTTATAAACCTATTGACATCTTGTAATTTTGATCATCAGTTGGAAAATTTCAGGTCTTGCACATCTGCCGTTGGTTTTGATCACTTCCTTTACATTCTGTGGTTTTGATAACCTCCTTTCTATTCAGTGGTTTTAATAATTTTCTCTTTTCCATGGTTTTGATAACTTCCTTTACATTCTGTGGTTTTGATAACTTCCTTCCTATTCAGTGGTTTTGATCATTTTCTCTTTTCCATGGTTTTGATAACTTCCTTTACATTCTGTGGTTTTGATAACTTCCCTCCTATTCAGTGGTTTTGATAATTTTCTCTTGTCCATGGTTTTGATAACATCCTTTACATTCTGTGGTTTTGATAACTTCCTTCCTATTCAGTGGTTTTGATCATTTTCTCTTTTCCATGGTTTTGATAACTTCCTTTACATTCTGTGGTTTTGATAACTTCCCTCCTATTCAGTGGTTTTGATAATTTTCTCTTGTCCATGGTTTTGATAACTTCCTTTACATTCTGTGGTTTTGATAACTTCCTTTCTATTCAGTGGTTTTAATAATTTTCTCTTTTCCATGGTTTTGATAACTTCCTTTACATTCTGTGGTTTTGATAACTTCCTTCCTATTCAGTGGTTTTGATCATTTTCTCTTTTCCATGGTTTTGATAACTTCCTTTACATTCTGTGGTTTTGATAACTTCCCTCCTATTCAGTGGTTTTGATAATTTTCTCTTGTCCATGGTTTTGATAACTTCCTTTACATTCTGTGGTTTTGATAACTTCCTTCCTATTCAGTGGTTTTGATCATTTTCTCTTTTCCATGGTTTTGATAACTTCCTTTACATTCTGTGGTTTTGATAACTTCCCTCCTATTCAGTGGTTTTGATAATTTTCTCTTGTCCATGGTTTTGATAACTTCCTTTACATTCTGTGGTTTTGATAACTTCCTTCCTATTCAGTGGTTTTGATCATTTTCTCTTTTCCATGGTTTTGATAACTTCCTTTACATTCTGTGGTTTTGATAACTTCCTTTCTATTCAGTGGTTTTGATAATTTTCTCTTGTCCATGGTTTTGATAACTTCCCTCCTATTCAGTGGTTTTGATAATTTTCTCTTGTCCATGGTTTTGATAACTTCCTTTACATTCTGTGGTTTTGATAACTTCCTTCCTATTCAGTGGTTTTGATCATTTTCTCTTTTCCATGGTTTTGATAACTTCCTTTACATTCTGTGGTTTTGATAACTTCCCTCCTATTCAGTGGTTTTGATAATTTTCTCTTGTCCATGGTTTTGATAACTTCCTTTACATTCTGTGGTTTTGATAACCTCCTTTCTATTCAGTGGTTTTAATAATTTTCTCTTTTCCATGGTTTTGATAACTTCCTTTACATTCTGTGGTTTTGATAACTTCCTTCCTATTCAGTGGTTTTGATCATTTTCTCTTTTCCATGGTTTTGATAACTTCCTTTACATTCTGTGGTTTTGATAACTTCCCTCCTATTCAGTGGTTTTGATCATTTTCTCTTTTCCGTGGTTTTGATAACTTCCTTTACATTCTATGGTTTTGATTACTTCCTTTCTATTCAGTGGTTTTGATCATTTTCTCTTTTCCACGGTTTTGATAACTTCCTTTCCATTCAATGGTTTTGATCATTTTGTCTTTTCCATGGTTTTGATAACTTCCTTTCTATTCAGTGATTTTGATCATTTTCTCTTTTCCATGGTTTTGATAACTCCCTTTCCATTCAATGGTTTTGAAAGTTTCCTATCCATTGTATGATTTTGATACCCTCGTTTCCATTTCACTCTCTGGTCCTACCTAAGTTCCTAATAGGCCTACTTTCCCAATACTTTTTTTCTATCCTCGTGGTACCGATTATTCTAGAAGCAAGACCACGTTGTGGCACTAAACACATTTGATATATCTGTCTCTCTTCCATGATAAAATGGTTCACTGTCAATATCGAATAATTTTGTATGCAAATTTTTTAATATATGAAGCTTGAGGTATAGCTTTTGCATGTCGATGGTATAAGCCATCGTTGAAGTTTTGGGAGCGAAAGCCCTGTTGGTTACTGGCATGATATTTCTATTTATAGTTCATTGAATCTTTTTACATATTTTATTTTTAATATGTTACTACTATACCGTGATATATGAATTTACTATTTTAAGTAATAATTTTAATCAGTCATATATTTACATGATTTCAATATTTGTGAATGCGCAGAATGGCCTCACCGGTCCCAGTGCCTGACCTCTGACCTAAAATCTAATCCCATTCCAACTCAAAAACAGCAAAGAAACTTCTTATCTTTTGACCTAGTAAGAAATTTGAATATTAAGATATGGCTGCAGAATTTATTTTTCTGGGCGACCAAACATTTTGCCTGGTTCTAAGAATTACTCACATGCCCTCATATTAATGGGAACTTCAGATAATCTACTGATATTTCTCTAATTGACGTTTGGGTCCTTCTACCTCTTTCTGTGGTAGAAATAGACATTGGTCGCTTAGACTTTCTCTTTAGTTTTGATTTTAATTTGATTCTAAACAAATCGCTTTTCCTTCTTATTTTCTTCGTTGATGAATTATATTGATGATGCATGAAATTCCGAATCATTATTTTTCTTCGTGTCCTTACCGACCCCATCCAGTGACTGCCATTCTTACTGAAATTATTCATTATGTACAGTCTGGGTGCAAGCCTCTCTCTCTCTCTCTCTCTCTCTCTCTCTCTCTCTCTCTACCCATACGCGTTGAAAACTGAAGTGCAACTCCCGCAGAGTGCACACGTTATAAAAATTCCCGTTTTCTATAACTTCAAAGCTGACTGTCACCAGTGAGATCGGAAGATTAACTGAACAACTGCTTCCTGTAAAGCTAATAGGATATTAATATATTGATAGAGCTTTATATGTATTCATATATGTTTTTTATATTA